>NW_025178973.1:0-2237 GCF_004010195.1 Chiloscyllium plagiosum | reverse complement strand
GATAGCCTATCGGTTGGATAAGATAAGTTAGTTCGGTACTCTATGTTCAGTTCATGTGCTTCATTCCGTAATTTGGTAAATAAAGTCTGTTTGGTTAAAACTCTGCAGTCTGACAAGCTAATTCACTCTGGGAATATCCACTATACAATAATCTTCAACAAATTGCAAAGTTATGGTCTAGGCTACCTGCTTAAAAATGTTCTGAGGGGTCAGGTCTGGTCTATAACAAATTGGGGGTGGCTTTGCGGAATTTAGACAGCGAGTGGCAGGTGTTCGTGTCTCTTTTTTGTGTGCTGATTTTGTGAGTAAAACAGAGCTTCAGAGAGCAATAGCTCTTGCAGTCACAAAGGATGTTTTGGAGGTGGGAGAATTGATCTGGGGAGTCTTACAAAATGCACATAAGTCCCAACTGCGGGAATTAGTAGACAAGCTGGAGTTGAAGCTACCTCCAAATGTGAGGAAATATGGGATGATTGCAGCAGTAGCTCAGTATACCAATTTGCGGGAAACTACATTGGGGTCTGTAGAAATGACTAAACTTCAATCGCAAATAAAGCAGCTTTAATTAGAAGCAGAAATGAAGCAGTTTGAGTTACGACTAAAATTAAAAGAGAACGAATAGGTTTAATCCTGTAAAGAGAAAAAAAAGAATGGCTTTAGCAGGAGGGAAACAAAAAGAGAGCGCGTTTGAACTTCAGAGATCGACACTGAGAATGGAAATTCAGCTGAAAACAATGGAGATGAAGGCTGAAGGTAAGGTTAGTGAGGAACAACGTAAGGACGAGCAAGGACATGGTAGTCAAAAGCCTAGTGAGAAACTTTTTAAGTATATTCACGCCTTGACTAAATTTGATAAGTAGGATATGGAAAACTTTCCATTGAATTTGAAAAAGTGGCTGAAAATTGCAGTGGACAGTGGCCATGTAGTATTATTGATCCAAACCAAACTTTGTAGTTAGAGCTCGTGAGGTATTCGCAACACTATCAGAGGAGGGAACTGGGGAGTAAAAGGAGGTAGAGGAAATGCATATGATCTTGTGCCAGATGCCTACAGACAACGTTTCAGGAATCTAAGGCGGGATCCTGGTCAAACTCATATTCAGTTTGAAAGGATCAAACAAAGTAATTTTGATAGATGGACAAGAGCTTTAAAAAGAGATGCTCTTCGAGAGACAATAAATTTGCTGGAGTTCAAAAATTCACTACCTGACATAGTGCATCTCATTTGGAAGAGCTGAGAGTTAAAAGGGCAAGGCTGGCAATTGAAGTGGCTGATGATTATGAATTTGTCCATACAATACGGTTTGGCTTCCAGAATCAATTTCAGTACATGAGGGATAAAAATTAGGGCAAAGAGAAATCCTCACGTATAAAGGGAAAGATAGATCTCAATGAAGGTCGTAAGGATAACTTCGCATAGGGTAAAAAGGAAACATTTGAAGGAAACAAAGAAGTTAAAAAGCTCGGTGTTTTCATTGCAACAAATTAAGTCACATGAAATTATTGTGTTGGTGTGTTAAGAAAAAAAACACAGTTGCAGGAAAACGGGATAAGCCTGGGAGTTTTGTTGGAGAGGTAACAGAACGCACAGTGGAAGCTAGAAAACTGCATCAGAGTGTATAAGCTGATCAGAGGTTTGTTAAGGTGCAAGTGGCACATCTGCTTGATGTCTCCTGTTTCTCCTGGTGACATTATGACCTTGTTACCCCACAATCAGGAACGTTTCTAGGATAAGACCCCTGCATTGCTCCAGTTGCCTGCGTCTCCACTGGCTTTTCAACCAGCGTAGACAGTATTCCCACCGGTGAATCCGCTAAATCTTTTGCAAGGATACATTGTATTCAAGGAACTGAGTGTTTGTCCATACGCTTACCACAATTTCTCCACACATTTCTGTACACTCCATCCTCGCTTTACATAATTTTGCACTATTTGTCTCAAGGTGAATTCCCATTAGCAGTACCTTTTCTGGAAATAGTCCTTCAGGAGTACATATCTCCCTATCATTCAGCATCACAGACTGCTTAGAAAATATACCTGCAAAGAGAAAATTTATTGACATAGGGTGTGTGAAGAAAATGCAGTATTAAGGGACACAGAATCCCCTCAGTCTGTGATGATGAATGTGTGGAGAAATTGTGGTAAGCGTATGGACAAACACTGATGGGAATACTGTCTATGCTGGTTGAAAAACGAATGGAGAAGCAGGCAACTGGAGCAATGCAAGGGTCTTATCC
>NW_025178972.1:0-2237 GCF_004010195.1 Chiloscyllium plagiosum | reverse complement strand
AGTGAACACTGGTCACCCTGACACAGTGGACACTGTGATCACTCTGACAGACTGGACAATGTGATCACTCTGACAAAGTGGACACTGTAATCACCCTGACAGAGTGGACACTGTGATCACTCTGAAAAAGTGGACACTAATCACCCTGACAGAGTGGACACTGTGATCACCCTGACAGAGTGGACACTAATGACCCTAACAGAGTGGACACTGTGATTACCCTTTCAGAGTGGACACTGATCACTCTAACAGAATGGACACTGTGATCACCCTGAGAGAGTTGACACTGATCACCCTGACAGACTGGACAATGTGATCACTCTGACAAAGTGGACACTGTATTCATCCTAACAGAGTGGACACTGATCATTCTGACAGAGTAGACACTGTGATCACACTGACAGAGTGGACATTGACCATGCAGACAGAGTGGACAGTGTGAACACTCTGACAGAGTGGACACTGATCAATCTGACAGAGTGGTCATTGTGATCATCCTGACAGAGTGGACACTGGTCACCCTGACAGAGTGGACACTGTGATCACCCTGACAGAGTGGACACTGTGATAACATGAACAGAGTGGACACTGATCACTCTGTCAGAGTGGACACTGATTACACTGACAGAGTGGACACTATGAACACCCTGACAGAGTGGACATTGATATGGCTGAAAGTGCGGACAGTGTGATCACTCTGACAGAGTGGACCCTGTGATAACATAAACAGAGTGGACACTGATCAAACTGTCAGAGTGGACACTGATTACACTGACAGAGTGGACACTATGAACACCCAGACAGAGTGGACATTGATATGGCTGAAAGAGCGGACACTGTGATCACTCTGACAGAGTGGACACTGTGATCACCCTTACAGAGTGGACACTGATCACCCTGACAGTGTGAACACTGATCATTCTGACAGAGTAGACACTGTGATCACCCTGACAGAGTGGACACTGATCACCCTGACAGAGTGGACACTGTGATCACCCTGATAGAGTGGACATTGTAATCACCCTGACAGAGTGGACACTGATCACGCTGACAGAGTGAACATTGTGATCACCCTGACAGAGTGGACACAGATCACACTGACAGAGTGGACACTGTGATCACTCTGACAGAGTGGAAACTGTTTTCTCTGACAGAGTGGTCACTGATCACCCTGACAGAGTGGACACTGTGAACAATCTGACAGAGTGGACACTGATCACCCTGACAGAGTGGACACTGTGATCACACTGACAGAGTCGACACTGATCACCCTGACAGAGTGGACACTGTGATCACCCTCACAGAGTGGACACTAATGACCCTAACAGAGTGGACACTGTGATTACCCTTTCAGAGTGGACACTGATCACTCTAACAGAGTGGACACTGTGATCACCCTGAGAGAGTTGACAGTGATCACCCTGACAGACTGGACAATGTGATCACTCTGACAAATTGGACACTGTAATCACCCTGACAGAGTGGACACTGTGATCACTCTGACAAAGTGGACACTAATCACCCTGACAGAGTGGACACTGTGATCACTCTGACAGTGTGGACAATGTGATCACACTGACAGAGTAGACACTGACCATTCTGACAGATCGGACACTGTGATCACCCTGACAGAGTGGACACGGTGATCACCACAACAGTGTGGACACTGATCACTCGAACAAAGTGGACACTGTGATCCATCTGACAGAGTGGACACTGTAATCACCCTGACAGAGCGGACACTGATCATTCTGACAGATCGGACACTGTGATCACCCTAACAGAGTTGACACTGATCACCCTGACAGAGTGGACACTGATCTCTCTGACAGAGTGGACACTATGATCACCCTGACAGAGTGGACACTGATCATCCTGACAGAGTGGACACTGATCACTCTGACAGAGTGCACACTGATTACCCTGACAGAGTGGACACTGTGATAACATGAACAGAGTGGACACTGATCACCCTGACAGAGTGGACACTGTGAACACTCTGACAGAGTGGACACTGATCACCCTGACAGAGTGGACACTGTGATCACTCTGACAGATTCGACACTGATCACCCTGACAGAGTGGACACTGTGATCACCCTCACAGTGTGGACACTAATGACCCTGACAGAGTGGACACTGTGATTACCCTTTCAGAGCGGACACTGATCACTCTAATAGAGTGGACACTGTGATTACCCTGAGAGAGTTGACACTGATCACCCTGACAGACTGGAC
>NW_025178971.1:0-2237 GCF_004010195.1 Chiloscyllium plagiosum | reverse complement strand
GCGTTCACTGAAACTGTTTGTACAATGACAGGACTTAATGTCAAATTCCAAGGAACCAAATTCTCTCATTAGAGGGATTTCATCTTCTCTTAATAAGAGACATCTTTCGCTATCTTAAAGTAACAGCGTGAGCATCACGTGCGACATGATAAGGAATCATCAGCTGCACAGAAATGGAGAGCAAGACCAGTATCTGACAGCAACAGATTGGAAATTTAAAGCAATGGATCAAAGTTTGTCTTTGGGGCTTTACCAGCTTTCCCAGGGTTGGCCATCATTAACAATGCAGATATAGTTTGGACTTCGGGTGATTCAAGCTGGTTATTATCCATTCCTCGCGATCGTTGGTCTTCCTGGTAAGTTACTCTATCTGACTGTTAAGTCAATAAGATGTTTAACTATATTAATGTCCTCGTTATTAAAACTCGGAAAACATCGAAACAGTTGCCATCATCTCATCCTGCAAAGCCCATTCTTTATTAAGCAAGTGCAACTCCATTATCTGAATAGGAATCTAACCACAAAAAGCGAGAAGTGATATTGCTCTCAACTGAACGCATTTCTGTCGCCAAATCGTTCCCTGCCCCGATCCCGTTCACTGCCTGCTCTACATTATCCCAAGTTTGAAATTCGACTTCACTCCAGGTGCTAAATAAATCTTCTTTTCTCTCTTTGTTGAGTCCAGACAGAACAGACAAAAAATTTGGCCTACTAGTGTTGTCAACCAGCTATTAGGAAAGCCAACGAAAACGATACAGGAGTCCATGTCTTCTGGCGTTACCATCCTATCAGAAAAAAAAACAATTCCACTTCCATGTACATCTAATTCTCTGCCAGAATTTCTCCTGTTTTACGAGGTGTGCGACGTCTGCTGCGGAACCTATTGCTTAGCTTTGCAAACAACCATTTTCAGACATTAGAAATTCTGGTCTAAATAAATTGGTGCGAGCTACACTGCCAACCGCTTATTTGGAGAATTAAACTGTCCATTTTTCAGGGTGAGAGGAGAAATTGACAATGTTTCTTCAGAACATAAGATGCACAGAAGGGAGCCAAGATAGAGCAAAGATGTTTTTAATAATTATCCAGATAGCATCCCATGCATTGCCACAGTTGATATCCTTCTCTCATTGGTAATTTCGGGGGCATGCTGTGAATGGTCCCCTGCATTGGAATAGAGCCATTATGTAGATTCAATGCAGATTTGGAAAATAACTAACAAATTGAGCAAACAATACAACTGGTACAAACTTTCTGGTAAAACGGAGGAAGAGGACGTAATTTTGATTGCTGCCGTACTCTATTTTTTTCCAAAAAAAAATTTCGAATATTTCCATAATCCAAGAGTTCTGTGAAATCCATATACACCACATCAACCTGTTTACTCTCATCTACCTGTATGGTCACTTTGTCAAAAAAACTCAATAAAATTCGTTAGGCACGATCTACCCTTCACAAAACCGTGCTGACTGTCCCTGATCAGATTATTCTTTTCTAGGTGGTTATAAATCCTTACTCTTATCACCTTTTCCAATACTTTACCAACAACTGAAGTGAGACTCACTGGTCTGTAATTACCAGGGTTGTCTCTACTACCCTTTTTGAACAACGGAATCACATTTGCTATCCTCCAGTACTCAGGCACTATTCCTGTAGACAATGATGATTTGAAGATCAATGCCAAAGGCTCGGCATTCGCTTCCCTTGCTTCCCAAAGAATCGTAAGATAGATACCATGCGGTGCAGGGGACTTGTCTATTTTCACACTCTGCAGTATTTCTAATACCTCTTCCTTGTGAACCTCAATCTCTTCTCGTCTAGATGCAAGTATCTCTGTATCTCCCTCGCCAACATTTTCATTTTCTATAGTGAACAGTGTCGGAAGATATTTATTTAGTGCTTCCCCTGTTTCCTCTAACTCCACACATAACTTCCCGCTATTATCCTTGATTGGTCCTAATTTAACTCTCGTCATTCTTTTATTCCTGACACACCTATGGAAAGTATTAGGAAGAACCCTGATCCTATCCACCAACAACATCTCATGTCTCCTCCTGGCTCTGATGAGCTCTCTTTTTAGGTAATTCTTGACTTCCTTGTAACCCTCAAAAGCCGCCTTCTTCTTCTTGATCAGGGATTCCACTTCCTTCGTAAACCACGGCTCACGCGTTCTATATCTTCCTCCCTGCCTGACAGATGCATATGTATCTAGGACACACAAGAGCTTTTTCTTGAAT
>NW_025178970.1:0-2237 GCF_004010195.1 Chiloscyllium plagiosum | reverse complement strand
GAGTAACCCACCCAGATCATTTCCCTCAGACTAGTGAACCTAACACTACGGACAATTTAGTATGGCCTATTGACCTGACCTGCACATCTTTGGGATGTGGGAGGAATCCGAAGCACCCAGAGGATGATTAGTGAATAAAGTATTGCAGAAACGAGGGAAGATATGAAAGTAAGATCACGCTGAAGAGATTGAACAATATGCTCATCTGTGACAAATCGTCCTGTGAAAATATATTGGTAGAAATTAGATTAAATTTCATTACTTTGTGGAAACAGGCCCTTCGGCCCAACAAGTCTACAGCAACCCGCAACCCACCCATACACCTACGGGCAATTTAGCATGGCCAATTCACCTAAACTGCATAGTTTTGGATTGTGGGAGGAAACCGGAGCACCCGGAGAAAACCCACGTAGACGCGGGGAGAACGTGCAAACTACCACACAGTCAATCGTCTGAGGTGGGAATTGAACCCGGGTCTCTGGTACTGTAAGGCAACAGTGCTAACCGCTATGCCACCGTGCCGCCCAAATTAGCAGTACGAAAGTAAAGGACACGTTGATGGGATTGCACTGTATATTTCCCAGCATTAAAAAGAAATTGAGGAACAAATAGGTAGGGAGGTCTCAGATATACATAAACACAGTAAGGTTTTCATAATGATAAATGTTAATTTTCCAAAATTGACTAGTACTACCGTCGTGTTAACGTTTTGTGGTGAAGATTTTGTCAAATGTTTTCAAGAAAAAAGTCTTTATCAATATGTGGATGCCACTAGAGCGAAGGAGCAATACTCTTTCTTCTTTTCCTAGAATAGACAGGGCAGGTGACTGAAGTAAAAGTGAGGGAACACATTGGGTATTGAAGTCATAATTCTATTACTTTCAAAATGGTAATGGAACAGAATAAGCCTTCCATTAACATTATATTTTTAATTTGAGTACCACAAATTTTAATGGCATCTGACAAAGATTTTCCAAGTTTGATTGATGTACACTGTTAAAAGATTAAAAGAAGGTCTGACAAGTTGGAAGCGTTCAACAGTGTGACGACGAGAGTTGCGAGGCATTATCTTCTTGTTAGAGTGAACGGTAAGCCTGGTAACATTTAGGGACAACGGATGAAGAAAGTTATTGCGGTTCTACTCAAGAATAAAAGCGAATCTTACTTCATAAAGAAATAACTTTGTTCAATTTGACCTCTTAATAATTATTGAGAGAAATATCAGGAAGGCAATAAAGGATTTAAGATAGTATGAGGTGAAAAGGTTAAGGGTAATCTAAACATATTGTTCAAATACGTTAATATAAAGAGGGTAACGAGGAAGAGGGTAAGGCCTCTAATAGGCTGTCTTTGATGCCTTTTCGAAATCAGGCTGCTACTTATGCAGTGGAATGGCGCGGCTGGCAGAGGATGGTATAACATCACACTAGCACAAGATGGAAGGACAGATGGAGAGAGAGAGTGAGGGAGCGAGGAGGGATATTTCGATTCTCAGTTCAATAAATTCGCTCTCATAGCATCAGAAACCAGATGCTCAGAGGAGCAGATGCAAAGGTGCACAGATTAATACAGTTAAACATATGTAAAGGCACACACACACACACACACACACACACACACACACACACACAAACAATTATATGCAGACATTCGTTCTCTCGTTCCAACCTTGCACTTTATTAAGAACATGGCTGAGCTGATGTCAGCCTCAACTTTATTTGCTCTTGGGAACTAAGGTCGGGCAAGTGACTGAGCTGTTAGACTGTGAGCAGTTTGGAATCAGTGAATGTAATTATCTCATTTTGAAAGTAGTTCCGGCAGTTCTGAAAGTATATAAGACTAGTCCACAAGTTAAAGTTGTAAATTTGCGCAATTCTTCTGTCATTAGGCAGGAACTTTAAAGGTACAGGTAGACAGAAATTGTTTATGGATAGAGGGACGTCTGGCAAGTAGGCGTCTTACAAAAACGTGGTAATAAGCGTTCAGGAACAGCATGTTCCTGTTAATATGAATGGCAACGCTAGCAGTAGTAGGGAACAGAACACGACAGGAGGTATTGTGGCTCTGATCAATGAAAAAAGAAGGAGGGATATTTCAGGCGCATTAATCGGGATCCAGAGAATCCCTTGAGCGTACGTGCTGTAGGAGTACACTTAGCAGCGACATCACAAGGACAAAAAGGAGATCTGAGGCAGCTTTGTCTGATTAGGTTATGGCAAATGGACAGAGATCCTGCC
>NW_025178969.1:0-2237 GCF_004010195.1 Chiloscyllium plagiosum | reverse complement strand
ACCGCAGTGTGTGTTTTGTATTACACCAGGGTGGTGATTCAAACCATCGCAGTGTGAGTTTTACATTCCACCGTGGTGAGGATTATAATCACTGCGTGTGTGTTTTATATTACACCAGGGTGAGGATTATAATCACCGCTGGGAGTGTTTTATATTACACCAGGGTGTGGATTATAATCACCGCAGTGTGTGTTTTCAATTACTCCAGAGTTAGGATTAAAATCACCGCAGTGTGTGTTTTCTTTTACACCAGGGTGAGGATTATAATCACCGCAGTGTTTGTTTTGTATTACACCAGGGTGGGGATTATAATCATCGCAGTGTGTGTTTTACATTCCACCATGGTGAAGATTATAATCACTGCGTGTGTGTTTTATATTACACCAGGGTGGGGATTATAATCACCGCAGTGTGTGTTTTCAATTACTCCAGAGTTAGGATAATAATCACCACAGTGTGTGTTTTCTTTTACACCAGGGTGAGGACTTTAATCACCTCTGTGTGTGTTTTGCGTTACACCAGGGTGAGGATTATAATCACTGCAGTGTATGTTTTATATTACACCAGGGTGAGGATTATAATCACCACAGTGTGTGTTTTTTATTACACCAGGGTGAGGATTATAATCACCGCAGGGTGTGTTTTATTTTGCACCAGGGTGAGGATTATAATCACCGCTGTGTGTGTTTTACATTACACCAGGGTAAGGATTATAATCACCGCAGTGTGTGTTTTATATTACACCAGGGTGAGGATTATAATCACTGCAATGTGTGTTTTATTTTCCACCAGGGTGAGGATTATAATCAACGGAGTGTGTGTTTTATATTACACCAGGGTGAGAATTATAATCACCGGAGTGTGTGTTTTATATTACACCAGGTGGGGATTATAATCACCAAAGTGTGTGTTTTACATTACACCAGGGTGAGGATTATAATCACCGCATTGTGTGTTTTATATTACACCAGGGTGAGGATTATAATCACAGCAGTGTGTGTTTTATATTACACCAGCGTGAGGATTATAATCACGTGCGTGTGTGTTTTATATTATACCATGGTGAGAATTATAATCACCGCAGTGTGTGTTTTATATTCCACCAGGATGATGATTATAATCACTGCAGTGTGTGTTTACACCAGGGTGAGGATTATATCACCGCAGTGTGTGCTTTAAATTACACCAGGGTGAGGATTAGAATCACTGCAGTGTGTGTTTTACATCACACCAGGGTGAGGATTATAATCACCGCAGTGTGTGTTTTATATTATACCAGAGTGAGGATTATAATCACCGCAGTGTGTGTTTTATATTACACCAGGGTGAGGAATATAATCACGGCAGTGTGTGTTTTATATTACACCAGGGTGAGGATTATATCACCGCAGTGTGTGTTTTATATTACACCAGGGTGAGGATTATATCATCGCAGTGTGTGTTTTACATTACACCAGGGTGAGGATTATATCACCGCAGTGTGTGCTTTAAATTACACAAGGGTGAGGTTTATAATCACCGCAGAGTGTGTTTTACCGAACACCAGAGTGAGGATTATAATCACAGCAGTGTGTGTTTTATATTACACCAGGGTGAGATTAAAATCATGGCAGTGTGTGCTTTACTTTACACCAGTGTGTGGATTATAATCACTGCAGTGTGTTTAATATTACACCAGGGTGAGGATTATAATCACCGCAGTGTGTGTTTTGTATTACACCAGGGTGAGGATTATAATCATCGCAGTGTGTGTTTTACATTCCACCATGGTGAGGATTATAATCACTGCGTGTGTGTTTTATATTACACCAGGGTGAGGATTATAATCACCGCTGGGAGTGTTTTATATTACACCAGGGTGGGGATTATAATCACCGCAGTGTGTGTTTTCAATTACTCCAGAGTTGGGATAATAATCACCACAGTGTGTGTTTTCTTTTACACCAGGGTGAGGATTATAATCATTGCAGTGTGTGTTTTACCTTATACCAGGGTGAGGATTATAATCACTGCAGTGTGTGTTTTACATCACACCAGGGTGAGGATTATAATCACCGCAGTGTGTGCTTTATATTACACCAGAGTGAGGATTATAATCACCGCAGTGTGGGTTGTATATTACAACAGCGTGAGGATTATAATCACCGCAGAGTGTGTTTTATATTACATTTGGGTGAAGATTATAATCACCGCAGTGTGTGTTTTATATTACACCAGGGTGATGATTATAATCAACG
>NW_025178968.1:1534-2236 GCF_004010195.1 Chiloscyllium plagiosum | reverse complement strand
TGCTAAATTGCCCGTAGTGTTAGGTGAAGGTGTCAATGTAGGGGTATGGATGGGTTGCGCTTCGGCGGTTCGGTGTGGACTTGTTGGGCCAAAGGGCCTGTTTCCACACTGTAATGTAATGTAATCTAATCTAATCTAATTCCCTGCTTGATTTCATTCCTGATTTCTTTATATTCCTCATGAGCCCTGTCTGATTTTAGCTTCTAAACCTCACATATTCTTCTTTTTTCCCTTTTAAGTAAATTCCTATGTATATTAGTTTTAACTTTCCAAACATAGACTGGAACTGTCATTGTGTTAAGGGCTTGGATGGAGAAGAATTTGTTAAGTGTGCACTAGAAAGTTTTCTCAATCAGTATGTCAATGTACCTACTAGAGGAAGAGCAAAACCTGACCTACTCTTGGAAAATAAGATAGGGCAGTTAACTGAGGTGTTAATGGGTAAGCACTTTGGAACCAGTGACTGTAATTCTATTGGTTTTAATAGTGATTGTGAAGGATAGACTGGATCCACAAGTAAATGTACTTTGGAGAAAGGCCAATTTTGACCGTATTGGACATGAACGTTCAATAGTAGAGTGTTTGCAGGTAATGGGACAGCTGGAAAAGGGGAAGGCTTCAAAAGTGAGATAGTGAGAGTCCAGAGACAGTCTAATCCTGTCAGAATGAAGGGCAAGGCTAGTAGGTTTAGGAAATGGGAGA
>NW_025178968.1:0-1219 GCF_004010195.1 Chiloscyllium plagiosum | reverse complement strand
AGACCGGTGAGCCTGACATTGGTGATGGGCAAGTAGTTGTAGGGGATCCTGAAGGACAGGATTTACATGGATTTTGAAAGGCAAGGACTGATTAGGGATAGTCAACATGGCTTTGTGCATGGGAAATGGTGTCTCACAAACTTAGTTGAGTGTTTTGAAGAAGTGATGAAGAAGACTGATGAAGGCTGAGTGGTGAATGTGATCTGTATGAACTTCAGTAAGGCGTTTGACAAGGTTCCTCATGCTAGACTGTTTAGCAAGGCTAGGTCACATGGAATAGAGGGAGAAGTAACTATTTGGATACAGACAGGGTTCGAAGGCAGAACACTGGTGGAGGTTGCTTTTCAGACTAGAGGCCTGTGATCAGCAGTGTGCCACTGGGTCCATTGCATTTCATCATTTGTATAAATGATTTGGATATAAACATAAGAGGTATACTTAGTAAATTTGCAGGTGACACCAAAATTGGAGGTATAATGAACAGAGAAGAAGGTTACCTCAGAATACAATGGGATCTTGATCAGATGGACCAAGGAGGAGTGGCAGATGGAGTTTAATTTAGATAAGTGTGAGGTGCTGCTTTTTGGAAAGGTAAATCAGGCTGGGCCTTATACACTTAATGGTAAGGTTCTGGGGAACGTTGCTGAACAAAGAGACCTAGGAGTCAGATTTAAAGCTCCTTGAAAGTGGGGTTGTAGGTAGAAAGCATTTGGATGGTGAAGAAAGCATTTAGTATTGGGCACATAAATGAACACAATGGTACAAATGACTGAAGTGTGTTTATGTCAATGCAAAGAGTATTATAACAAGGCAGATGAGCTTAGAGCCTGGATCAGTAACATGGGGCTATGATATGTGGCCATTGCAGAGACTTGGTTGAAAGAAGGACAGGACTGGCTGCTCAATATTCCAGGGTTTCATTGTTTTAGATGAGATAGAGAAGAGGTAAAAGAGGTGAAGGTGTTGCATGACTAGTCAAGGAGGATGTCACATCTGCACTTACAGAGGACATACTGGAGGGCTCATTCACTGAAGCAATATGGATGGAACTCAAAAATAAGATGGGTGCAATCACTGTGAGAGGAATACACCATACACCCCCCGCCCCCCCACACACACACACACCAAGAGATTGAGGAACAAATATGTAGGTAGATTATAGAAAGATGCAATAAAAACAGAGTTATCATAGTGGGTGACTTTAACTTCCCCAATATTA
>NW_025178967.1:0-2236 GCF_004010195.1 Chiloscyllium plagiosum | reverse complement strand
ATCAATCACAATTTTCAGCATCAAAACTCACCTCACAAAGAACCGACCCGAAAAGAACGATCTTTGTTTAATTGTTTGATCTGTAGGTGTGGGCGGACTGTTAACTTCAGGAACGATGGTCACACCTACATTGAATTCTGTGAAAATGTTCCATTTGCCAAGTATCTAGTGAGTACCCAAGGTGCAGTGATAGGAACTATTGCTTCTGTAGATAGAGAAAAACCCTGTTATAACATTTTAGTCGGTGTTCATCTGTGGTGTCACTGACAGTGAGTCAGAGGTTACGGGGTGAGGGGTCAGGGTGACATGGCTGAAGTGGGGCAGACACTGATGTGACAGATTGAATAATAGCCTCACAGAGTGACACAGCGCTGGGGGAGGGGACTCCTGTGCTGGCTGTTTGGTTGATGTAACCAGCTCATTACATGAACCTGTGCTCTTTCCAAACATCCACATCTTTTCTCTCATTATTTAGAGGTTCATCTTTGAATGCTGTGATTGAAGTTGTTTCCTGCACTATTCCAGGCAGTGAATTCCACATCATACAGGAATACATGTGGACACAAACATACAAACGGAGAGCAGGAGAAGGCCATTCAACCCCTCACACCTGAACCACTGATCCCACAGCATTTCCTTCTCTTTTGCAAATTTTAAATTTGGTTTCTTCCTTGCGATCCTAATTGTTAATTGAGAAACTTCAGACACAATCTCCTAAATATTGAGCACTGTGTCTTTGACTGTGTTGTACTCTGCAGTTCTACTCCGCTTGTCCCTCTGACAATCTGACACACACAGTCAGAGCTGTACCTGCCAAAACATACTGTCCTGTTCAGGTCCAGACCTCTCGAAGCCACATCGTCTGTTCAACAACCTTTTCAGATGAGGCACAAGACCTTTTGACTCCATTGTCAGTAAATGTAAGGATTCTGTGTAGATTCTTGGTTTAAGGAAATCCCTGATTGGAACCAGGATCATCCTCCAAGCTCCTCCCTCCTTCTTTCTTCATTTTCCCACTGAAGCTTTTCTTTAGCTCCTCCAGTTCTCAGAGTTCCCTGGTTCCTTAGAATTCAAGTTTTCTTTCTCAGGAGGTGGAGCTGAGATTGTGAGATATGAACCACTCTACAACATCATTCATATTGACCAATGTCCCAGTGTGACTGGATGGACCTGTTAACCTCAGTCTGACCCAGACTGGAATGATGGTGACATGAAGAAACCTTGTCTCCATTTTAATTTTTCTTACCTTTTCCTCCCATTCTATTTCAACTTTCTCTGAACTCTCTTTCCCTTATTTCTGTTCTCCAAACTGAAAGCCTGTCATTTCTATCTCTAACTGTGTTACTTTCACCTGTGACATCATACTTTCATTTTCCTTTCTTCAACTGGGGGGACGTCATGCTCCCATGGTATTCTTGCTCATGTATTAATCCAGAGAGCTCGGTAATGTCCTGGGGATGCTGGTTCAGATCTGTCAAGGTAGAATTTGAGTTCAAAGGTGAACAAAAATCTGGAATTAAGTATCCACTGATAGCCATGTAACCATTGTTGGGGATAAAACACCATTCTGATTCAGAAACACCCCTTTGGAGACAGAAACTGCTGCCCTTGCCTGGACTGGTCTATATGTGACACCAAACCTGCAGAAAAGTGGTTGACTTTTAACAGCCGTCTAGACAGGGAGGGATGGGTAATAAAGGCTGGTGTAGCCAGCAATGCCAACACCCCAGGAATGAATGAAACACATTCTCATTGTTGGATCATTACTTGAACAATCTCATCTGCATGAGATCCTACTTTGCATTGTACCTATTTTTTCTGATAATTCCCTCGTTTAATTTTGATCAAATAACCCACTGTTATTACTTTAACTCCCACAAAGCTGTCAGCAACATTAAAATGTGCAACAAACATCACCACAATGCTGCTGTTTTGGGTCCCGAACCACCGCCAAGTTGTGACTTTAAAAAGAAAGACATAGATCTTTCTTAAATGCGGTAATTTAAAAAATTCATGTCCAGAAATCCAAACATTATGATCCCAGCTGATGGTATTACAGCCCAAATCAGATCCCAGATGGGCCTGTGGCTGGATCGATCATATTGTGAATTGTTCTTAGTTCAGAGAGAGACCAGTCACAAAAACCACAAGCCCTCAAACGTGCAGATTGCTTTGAACAGTAAAGCAGGCAATATTTATAAGAAGTGAAAATAAAACAGATTGAAGTGAATTATTT
>NW_025178966.1:0-2236 GCF_004010195.1 Chiloscyllium plagiosum | reverse complement strand
GATGCTGCACTTTGAAAGAAGTAACAAATCAACGCAGTACTCAAACCATGGAGATAAGTTAAATTTGCTTTTGTTTTACTTTGGATCAGAGAAGGTTATGGGTGAACCTGACAGAGGTGTCTAACAGCATGGGAGATATAGACAGAGGGAACAGACAGCAGCTGTTGCCCTTAGTCAAACGGTTAAATACAAGGGGATACATGTTTAAAGTGAATCACAAGAGATAAGTAATGATGTGTGAAATCTGCTTTGAACCCAGAGGGTGATATGCTTCTGGAATGCATTGCCTGTGAGGGTGGTTGAGGAATGAAACCGTACAAACTTGGCAAAACACTTGTGTCAACACTTGATGGTGCCCGATTTGATAGGCATCTTCTTTATTATACGATTCCATGATATATTGTGAAGCACCACCCTGTGCCAGCTGTTCATCACTGTACAGAAGCTTGTTTAAAACTACCTGCACCACCAGTAATACTTACTCTCAGCTAAACTGGCACGAGATGCACAGCTGGCACTCCCTCCCAACAGCCATTTTGGATGGAACAACACCAACTGGACTGGAACTTCTCAACGGCAATTAATGTTGGACTAGCTCCATTAAAACCCCGAAGGAATTTTTGAAAAATCCAATTCACTAATAATAATTGATCAATGTAACCATGTTTATTGATCTGATGAGCTTGTTGCGGACATTGAAGTAGTGTGATATATTTGCAGAAACCATATCGTGAATACATTGAAATAAAAGGCCAACTGACAGCCCAGGTCACGAACAACCACAAGTTAATGCAGCATTTAATCAGCAGCTGACTGAGCCCAAAATGCCAGAGCAGAGTTGGTCATGCGCCTTGGGTTAACTTTCATTAATGTAGTTTGGTGTTTTCTGATTGGTGTAGACGTGTTGCGCTGAATGGCCTGTTTGTGTGCCATAAGACTCTATCACTTTAATTCTTGAAAACAGAAAATAGTCTCAGGATTTCCATAGCTTGTGAACATCAATTGGTGAAGAATATAGTCTCCAAGGTCACGTTGCATCCTGACTCGAATAAAAACCATTGTCCCTTCACTGTCACTTGTTCAAAATTCTGTAACTCTCTCTGAAACAAAAATGTTAGTGTTCCTGCACCACGAGGACCACTGGGGTTCACGAACACATTATGAGTGGAAATTAAACATAGGCGACGGATCAGTGTCTTTGCTGACGAAACTCACCTCACAACAATAACTGAAAGGCAGCTGCACTATTAAGACATCAATTCGACATTATCTAATTTCTAAAGCAGTTTCAAAGGAGTTTTTCACTTGTTAAAAAAAAACACATTTGGAAAGTTGTGCCCATCAATCTGAAAGGAAAAGTCTTCATGTTGATGAGAATGATCTCCAAATTTTTTGGAAGCTGAAGACAACAAAAAAGTAGAAGCTAGCATCAGGCCAAGAAGGTCAGTGTTCCTTCTTTGCCCTTACAACGTTAGTGTGTCATATTTAGTCAAGAATCTCCCTGCCTCTGCCTCAGGAATATTAAATATCCTCGCCTTCATCATTCTCTAGGAAGAGAGTTTCACAAATACAAAACACTTTGAGAGGGCTGAAACAACACATAATCTTATGAAATGAGATATTCTTCAGTTTTACTTTCCATCCACTTATTGTAATCTCTCATACAAACTGAAGTATTATTTCAGATTTCAACTTAAAAAGACTATTCGGAATGTTCTGAGGTTAAACAAGATCACAGATTGTCCAGCTAAACTCCAGGAGATCCAGGGCCAGTCTGGTCAATATTTACTCCTGAAGTACACTTCTTCACAGGAGTCAGTCGAGTGAATCTTCTCTGGACTGCTTTGCATGTCATTATGGCCATAGCTCTTTCGATGTGGTCTCACCAATACCCTGTAAAACTGTAGAAAATTCTTCCTACTTCTCAATGAATTCGGTTTCAAAAAAGTTTCAACATTTGTCTGGCCTCTCTAAAACCTTGATGTACACGACCTTTTTTGTGTGATCCAGGTGCCTGATTCCTCTGTGCCTTAATTCAATCTCTTCATTTGAAGAATTCGTGCGTTTCCATTAAACTTCCAACATATTTGAACACAGACACATTTTCCATTCTACCTCCATACAGCAATATTTGTTCATTTGACCAAATTATATTCCTTTATTAACTCGTGTATTCTTCATATACAAATAAATACAAAAAAAAATGACATTGTCAAGTCCATTGGGATGCGACGAC
>NW_025178965.1:0-2236 GCF_004010195.1 Chiloscyllium plagiosum | reverse complement strand
TTTGATTTGTTTGATGCTATTGAGGTTTTGTAAAAACCCTGTTAATTTTTCTTTCCGTTAATAATCTCAAACATTTCCTAACAATAGATGAAATGCTACCTAACCTATAGCTTCCTGCTTACTGCCACCTTCTATTCGACCTTAAAGCCATTTATAATAGAAACTGTGAATCTACTGGAATCCTCCTGAGAGTTTGGAGATGTTTAAAAAATGCCAGGTATATCTCTGTTGCAATTTATTTCAAAATGCCATTAACAGACCACCAGCTCATGGTGGATAGTTTGTATGTTGTCTCATTCTTTTGTCAAATACTTCACTCTGGAGGTAAGACGTGTTGCAAGAACTTTCCTGTTGATAAGACATGCAAAACTTCCAGGATATTCTCTAACTAACCAGTGTGATAACCAATGTAAAATGCTGGTTGACATTATCTGCTTTTGCTCACGTTTCCTGACTGGAAATCTCCAGTTTCATCTTCCAAATGTCCCAAAAAGACTTCAGTTGCTCTCTTCTATTTCATTTATTTACACATAGCACTTCATGCTATTTCTAGTTGTTTACAGGCAAATTATTTTCCAAACAGTTTTCTCCAACTTTATCTGTTTCAAATCGGTCAAATACTGCATCATTAAAACAAATTGCAGTTATCTTGCCTACCAGCAATGTTCATCATTTGGTATGTTTTTTTTTCTATTGTGCACTTACGTTGACTACTTTTCTTAATCATGAAAGGGTCATCGTCTTACAGATTCCTCTTCGATCATTATGAAACATACTTTCAGTTACCTGCCTTTTTCATCAAATAAGCTCCCCCTTCGTCCTATTTCCCAGCTCATATCGATCAATAAGTAAGTAAAAGTGACTGAGCTGTGGATTGGACACCTTTCTTTTCTCAAATCGTCAAGGGGTGGGTTCCAGGAGGGTGAGGATGGGTGGGAGCTTCCTCATCTGGTTAAACACATGATCACCTTGACAGTGCAATGCTCACTTTCGAAGGATAGCCAACAAACAAGTTTCAAAGACAAAAGTCAAACTTGCTGAAATGCCCTGTCTCGGAAGGAGAACCAAGTGTGATATACTGGGAAGTAAATAACAGTGAAAGCAACACTACGGCACCAATGAATTAACAGAGGATACATTCATGTTTAGGGAGGGTAACAGAGGGAAACACATTCGCTTCAAACATCGCGTTAGGCAGCGCTGAAAGGGAGAAGGGCTGAGGAATACATTAATAAGGATTTGGAGGAATGGACTAAATTGAAAAGTGATGCCAAAGACGAACCGTCATAAGAATGATCACATGAAAATAGGTATTAGCACAGCAGAGTTCAGTGCAGGTTAATAAACATCGCAGTGATGGGCGAATGGGGCAGTATAGATCACCGAGTATATAGAAGGTGGGTGAATGGGACAGGGTAGGTCCGTGTGTACAGGGATGATGGATGACTTGGACACTGTCAGTCACTGTGTACAGTGGAGATCAGTGAACGGGACAGTATAGTAAAGGGGTGATGGGTCAATGGGACAGTGTAGGACAGTGTGTTCAGGGATGACCAGTTGGTGAATGGTGAATGGGACATGTAGATTTCCGAATACGGGGTAATGGATGAGCGGTTCCTTGCAGGTCAGTACGTAAGGGGTGATGGGTGAACGGACAGTTTAGGTCAGTGGGTACACTGGTTACGGGTGAACACCACAGTGTAGGTCCGTGACCACAGGGCTGATGGTTGAAGGGGACAGTGTAGATGAATGAGTTCAGGTGTAATGAATGAATGGCACAGTGTAGATCAGTGCCTACGTGGGTGTTGGGTGAATGTAACAGTGTAGATGAGTTAGTTCAGGGATTTTGACTGAATGAGACAATGCAGGTCAGTAAGTACAGGGGTGATGGGTGAACGGGACAGTGTAAGCATGTGAGTACAAGGATGATGCGTGAATGGGACAGTGTAGTCAGTGACGGGAGGTGTGATGAGTGAATGGGACAGGCTAGGTACGTGGGCAAACGGATGATGGGTGAATGGAAGAGTGTAAGTCAGTGAATGCAGATGTGATGGGTGAATGGGACGGTGTAGGTAAGTGATTATTAGGATGATGTGTGAATGGGACAGTGTAAGTCAGTGATTACAAGGAATGATGGGTGATTGGGACAGTTTAGGTCAGGAAGTACATGATTGTTGGGTGAATGGGGCAGTGTAGTTCAGTGCGCACGGGGTTATGAGTGAACAAGACACTGTAG
>NW_025178964.1:0-2236 GCF_004010195.1 Chiloscyllium plagiosum | reverse complement strand
AGTAGAGAAACAGTCCCTTTGGCCCTCCATGTCTCCGCCGATCCAGGTCCTCCATCTGAACCCACTGCCTACATTCTCAGAGTCTGTAACCCTCTGCTCCCTTCCCATTCCTGTAACAGTCGAGGTGCAACTTAAATGACACTACTGTGCCTGCCTCATGGTATATAGTCACAGTCTTCCTCTCACAAGTCCACCATCGCTTTAACTTTGAGAGAGCTGCAGGACAACGTCGTAACTTCCCCAAACCATCCCAATGAATCCCTGATTACGGTAGCAGCTCAGCAAACTCCAGAATCAATGTTGTTAAACTGAGAGATACGTAAATCTCCAACTATGACAGATTACTGCCTGTGGAAGCATAAACTGTGGAGAGTGTGATGTGCAATTGTTGGAGTGCATGGCTGAATGCAATGCAGAAGATGTTTAATTCAGAGAAATTCGAAGTTATCCATTTTGAGAGTCAAAATGTGAAAGGGGATTAAGAGACAGAACAAGCAATATCTCGGAATGGAATGAAATGGCACTGGAAATTATCGTGTATTTCAGTGAAAAGGCAGGTCAGGTTAAAGTACGAAACTGACAGAATTACTTTGGTGATGATTGTGTCTTGTCTTTCTTTGAAGAACGTGGTGATCAAGCCACGAGCCGAGGCATTGGGCCTTTACATGGGGAGAAAGTGAGGTCTGCAAATGCTGGAGATCAGAGCTGAAAATGTTTTGCTGGAAAAGCTCAGCAGGTCAGGCAGCATGCAGGGAACAGGAGAATCACGTTTCGGGCATAAGCCCTTCTTCAGGAAGGGCTTATGCCCGAAATTCCACACACACACACACACACACAGACAGGCAAAGACCGACATGCGTACATATATTTTGTGTGGTGAATTTGTACTTTCAGGGTTACATTGTACTTTGCTCAAAAACTGCATGCACTCATGTAGAACTCTGAGCTCAAAACGGGAAGAATTTTTATAAAACTCCGTTATCTCACTTTTTTAGATTAGAATCAATCTGAACGTTATGGCATAGACAGAGAACACAGGAGGCCAACACCTTCAACATATTGTCTAGCTATCAACATTGTTAACAGCTAACCCGAGATTTCAACTTAAAAAAAAAGGTTTTGTGATTTACAGATGAAAGAAGTGAAACTATCACTGTATTCTAACAGATGAAAGGCTTAACAGACAATCAATTTCTCAATGGATAATTTCAGTTACATTACACTGTAAATTTTTGCTATAAATTCTGTGTGACGATCGAGCCCTCCACTATCAGCTGATGAAGGAACGTCGCTCCGAACACTAGTGTGTTTTCAATTAAACCTGTTGCACTTTACCCTGGTGTTGTGTGTTTTCTGACTTGGTACACCCCAGTCCAACACTGGCATCTCCAAATTATGTCAAGGCAGATTAAGACAACCGCCACGCCCACTTGCTCGCATGATTTTTTTCACTTCAAGTAAGTATTTATGTCAGGGGTTGAGTTATATAAAGGGAGTAGTTATTGCAATGTGAATTTCTGTCACGAGCATCGTTCTGTTGAACTCGTTGTTGTGTTTGGGACTAGTCATATTCTGAGTAGTTGTCGCAGCGAGGGAGTCGTATCGGTATGCTTGCGGTGTCAGGGTGATCATATCATGGTGTCTTCATGTCAGGATGTAGTACTGTTAGAGATAATCATGTCAGGAGGTTAATCATGTCATGGACAGTTTGATCGGAGTAGGCATGTCAGTGGGTCGTACTGACAGGGATCAGTCAGGCCCCTTCCACAAAGGTACGTGTGTTAGTAGGTAATTGGGTTGTGAGGAGAGTCAAGTTAAAGGGTAGACGTGTGCTGGTAGTTCAGTCAGGATATAGTTATTTCGGCAAAATTGTGTTCGGACTGACATTTTTGGGGATCATCAACTCAGCAGGAGATATGTCAGAGGATAGTTACCTCAGGGCGTAGTCACATCAAGGGCAATTATGAAGAGTTGCATATGTTTGGGTCGCCCTATTTCAGGGTATTCATGTCAGGGGCACTCTTGTCGGGGGCTGTCTTTTCAGTGGTACAGTTATTGTTGATAATTATGAAATAGTGCAGTCATACATTGTTATTAAAGATAGCTGCATTGATATAGTTCCGTCAGGGGTTGTCGGTGTTTGTGATAGTCGGATCGCAGGTATTCAGGTTGTTGGTTACTAAGATCTGTAAGTAGCAATGTCAATGTTATTTGGGTCGTGGTCAAGCATGTCAGG
>NW_025178963.1:0-2236 GCF_004010195.1 Chiloscyllium plagiosum | reverse complement strand
TCACTGACTGAGGTTCAATCCCTTCCACTGACTGAGGTTCAATCCCTGTCACTGACTGAGAATCAATGCCTATCACTGACTGAAGATCTATCCCTGTCACTGATAGAGATTCAATTCCCGTCACTGACTGAGAATCAGTTCCTGTCACTGACTGAGGTTCAATCCCTGTCACTGACTGAGAGTCAATCCCTGTCACAGACTGAGGGTCACTCCCTCTCACTGACTGAGAATCAATCATCGTCACTGACAGAGATTCAATCCCTGCCATTGACTGAGAATCAATCTCTGTCACTGCCTGAGATTCAATCCCTGTCACTGACTGAGCTTCAATCCCTGTCACTGACTGTGATTCAATCCCTGTCACTGAATGAAGCTCAATCCCTGACACTGACTGATATTCAATTCCTGTCACTGACTGAGGTTCAATCCCTGTTAATGACTGAGATTCAATTCCTGTCACTAAATGAAGCTCAAACCCTGTCACAAAGTGAGATTCAATCCCTGTCACGGACTGAGATACATACCCTGTCACTGATTGAGATTCAATACCTGTCACTGACTGAGGGTCAATCCCTGTCACTGACTGAATCTCAATCCCTGTCACTGACTGTGGTTCAATACCTGTCACTGATTGAGATTCAATACCTGTCACTGACTGAGATTCAATCCCGGTCACTGATTGAGATTCAATTCCTGTCACTGACTGAGGGTCAATCCCTGTCACTTACTGAATCTCAATCACTGTCACTTGCAGAGCGTCAATCCCTGTCACTGACTGAGAATCAAACCCTGTCAGTGACTGAGGTTCAATCCCAGTCACCGACTGAGATTCAATCCCTGTCACTGACTGAAACTCAATCACTGTCACTAACTGACATTCAATCCCTGACACTGATTGAGATTCAATCCCTGTCACTGACTGAGATTCAATCACTGTCAATGACTGAGATTCAATCCCTGTCACTGACTGAGATTCCATCACTGTCACTAACTGCGGTTCAATCCCTGTCACTGAATGAGATTCAATCCCTGTCACTGACTGAGGATCAATCCCTGTCACTGACTGAGATTCAATTCCAGTCAGTGACTGAGATTCAATCCCTGTCTCTGACTGAAACACAATCACTGTCACTGACTGAGGTTCAATCCCTGTCACTGACTGAGGGTCAATCCCTGTCACGGACTGAGAGTCAATCCCTGTCACAGACTGAGGTTCAATCCCTGTCACTGACGGAGGGTCAATCCATGTCACTGATTGCGATTCAATCCCTGACACTGACTGATGATCAATCCCTGTCATTGACTGAATTCAATCCCCTGTCACGGACTGAGAGTCAATCCCTGTCACAGACTGAGGTTCAATCCCTGTCACTGACGGAGGGTCAATCCATGTCACTGATTGCGATTCAATCCCTGACACTGACTGATGATCAATCCCTGTCATTGACTGAGATTCAATCCCTGTCACTGACTGAGGTTCAATCCCTGTCACTGACTGAGCTTCAGTCCCTGTCACTGAGTGCGGATCAATCCCTGTCACTGACTGAGATTCAATCCCTGTCACTGACTGAGATTAAATTCCTGTCCCTGATTGAGGTTCAATCCCTGTCGCTGACGACAGGTCAATCCCTTTCACTGACTGAAATTCAATCCCTGTCACTGACTGAGGTTCAATCCCTGTCATTGACTGAGCTTCAGTCCCTGTCACTGAGTGTGGATCAATCACTGTCACTGACTGAGATTCAATCACTGTCACTGACTGAGATTCAATCCCTGTCACTGACAGAGGTTCAATCCCTGTCACTGACTGCGGTTCAATCCCTGTCACTGAATGAGATTCAATCCCTCTCACTGACTGAGGATCAATCACTGTCACTTTTTTGAGATTCAGTTCCAGTCACTGACTGAGATACAATACCTGTCACTGACTGAGGGTCAATCCCTGTCACTGACTGAGAGTCAATCCCTGTCACAGACTGAAGTTCAATCCCTGTTACTGACTGAGGGTCAATCCCTATCACTGACTGAGATTCAATCCCTGTCTCTGACTGAGATTCAATCCCTGTCTCTGACTGAGTCTCTATCCCTGTCACTGGCTGAGATTGAATCACTGTTACTGATTCAGATTCAAACCCTGTCACTGACTGAGGGTCAATCCCTGTCACTGACTGAGATTCAAACCTTGTCACAGGCTGAGGGTCAGTCCCTGTCACTGACTGAGATTCAATCCCGATCA
>NW_025178962.1:0-2236 GCF_004010195.1 Chiloscyllium plagiosum | reverse complement strand
AATATACAATGTTCAGTGTGTAACTTTCAGTGTGCAATGTACAGTTTGCAGTGTTCAATGTTCAGTGTACAATGTTCAGTGTACAATGTTCAGTGTACAATGTTCAGTGTAATGTTCAGTGTACATGTTCAGTGTGTAATGTTCAGTGTGTAATGTTTAGTGTGCAATGTTTAGTGTACAATGTTTAGTTTACAATGTTCTGTGTACAATGTTCAATATACAATGTTCAGTGTGTAACTTTCAGTGTGCAATGTTCAGTTTGCAGTGTTCAATGTTCAGTGTGCAATGTTCACTGCTCAGTGTACAATGTTCAGTGTGCAATGTTCAGTGTACAATGTTCAGTGTACAATGTTCAGTGTACAATGTTCCGCATGTAATGTTCATTGTGCAATGTTCAGTGTGCACTGTTTAGTGTTCAATGTTTAGTTTACAATGTTCTGTGTACAATGTTCAGTGTGCAATGTTCAATGTACAATGTTCAGTGTATAACATTCAGTGTGCAATGCTCAGTGTGCAATGTTCAGTTTGCAGTGTTCAATGTTCAGTGTTTAATGTTCAGTGTACAATGTTCAGTGTGCAATGTTCAGTGTGTAATGTTCAGTGTACAATGTTCCGCATGTAATGTTCATTGTGCAATGTTCAGTGTGTAATGTTCATTGTGCAATGTTCAGTGTGCAATGTTCAGTGTACACTGTTCAGTGTACAATCTTCATTGTGCAATGTTCAGTGTACAATGTTCAGTGTGAAAAGTTCAGTGTGCAATGTTCAGTGTGTAATATTCAGTGTACAATGTTCAGTGTGTAATGCTCAGTGTGCATGTTCAGTGTACAATATTCAGTGTACAATGTTCAGTGTAATGTTCAGATTGCAATGTTCAGTGCACAATGTTCAGTGTATAATGTTCAATGTACAATGTTTAGTGTGCAATGTTTCGTTTACAATGCTCAGTGTTCAATGTTCAGTGTGCAATGTTCAGTGCTCAGTGTACAATGTTCAGTGTGCAATGTTCAGTGTCCAATGTTCAGTGTTTAATGTTCAGTGTACAGTGATCAGTGTACAATGTTCAGTGTGCAATGTTCAGTGTACCGTGTTCAGTGTGTAATGTTCAGTGTACAATGTTCCACATGTAATGTTCATTGTGCAATGTTCAGTGTACAATGTTCAGAGTAATGTTCAGTGTACAATGTTCAGTGTTCAGTGTGCAATGTTCAGTGTACAGTATTCTGTGTACAAATTTCAGTGTGTAATGTTCAATGTACAATGTTCAGTGTACACTGTTCAGTGTACAATGTTCAGTGTACAATGTTCAGTGTGCAATGTTCAGTGTACGATGTTCAGTGTGCAATGTTCAGTGTACAATGTTCAGTGTATAATGTTCAGTGTGCAATGGTCTGTGTACAATTTTCAGTGTACAATGTTCAGTGTACGATGTTCAGTGTGCAATGTTCAGTGTTCAGTGTGCAATGTTCAGAGTACAATGTTCAGAGTAATGTTCAGTGTACAATGTTCAGTGTACAATGTTCAGTGTATAATGTTCAGTGTGAAATGTTCCGTGTACAATGTTCAGTGTGTAATGTTCAGTGTGCAATGTTCAGTGTACAATGTTCAGTTTGCAATGTTGTGTTCAGTGTGCAATGTTCAGTGTACAATGTTCAGTGTACAATGTTCAGTGTCCAATGATCAGTGTTTCGTGTACAATGTACAGTGTACAATTTTCAGTATGCAATGTTTGGTGTACAATGTTCAGTGTACAATGTTCAGTGTGCAATGTTCAGTGTGCATTATTCAGTGTGCATTATTCAGTGTTCAGTGTACAATGTTCAGTGTACAATGTTCAGTGTACAATGTTCAGTGTAATGTTCAGATTGCAATGTTCAGTGCACAATGTTCAGTGTACAATGTTCAGTGTACAATGTTCAGTGTAATGTTCAATGTGTAATGTTCAGTGTGCAATGTAGAGTGTGTAATGTACAGTGATCAGTGTCCAATGTTCATTCAGCAATGTTCAGTGTGTAATGTTCAGTGTACAATGTTCAGTGGACGATGTTCAGTGAGTAATGTTCAGAGTGCAATATTCAGTGTACAATGTTCAGTGTGCCACGTTCAGCGTACAATATTCAGTGTGCAGTCTTCAGTGTACAATGTTCAGTGTGTCATGTTCAGTGTGTAATGTTCAGTGTACAATATTCAGTGTATAATGTTCAGTGTACAATGTTCAGTGTGTAATGTTGCGTGT
>NW_025178961.1:0-2236 GCF_004010195.1 Chiloscyllium plagiosum | reverse complement strand
GAAAATGTTGTTTGAAGTGTCTTTGGACGCAGTGAATCGACCCTTAATCGTTGGTGCATAGTAATTGTTGTTTGAACTATAGTAGTACAGCAGCCACTCCAGGCCCTGTCCGGGAACCTGTCGCACCCAGCTCATCCAGTAGCTGCTAAGATCAAACCCGCTGGTTTTACAGGTCAGTTTCAGGCTGCCTGCGGGACGGCCAGTCTCTGCCTCTGGCTGGGTCAAAACAACCTCCGACTGGACACCTTTAAAAAAGAAAACAAATAAACCATGAGCATTAATGCTGATGAAATGATAGCTGTGTCTTTTACATTCCTGCGGTAGACTAACATTGAGACAGTCACAAAGAGAGACTTGAATAAAAATCACTCACATGATAAGAAAGTCAGTAACAAACTGAGAAAAAGTGTCGACACAATCATTCTAATAACTTGTGGGAAACGGTCCTGTCAAGATCTTTCTAAACAGAGCCGACCCAGGAGTGTTGAATTACGGTCTAGTGCCCAGGATTTATATGGCCATCGGAAGGGGCAGGCTTACAGCTTCCGCATGTTGGTGTCCGGCTGGAGGCTGAGACTGGATCCTGGTATCAGCTTGGACAGCCCGAACACATGGGGTCATGTCTTTACATGAGGTTCTGCTTAAACATAGATATATACACATCTTGTGATATTTGTTTTGCTGAATAGCTTATTTGGAAGTAAATTTGAGTAGCTTCAGGTCTGTTTCAGATGATAGTTGCAAATGTTTTGTTTAACAAAACAAAACAAATTCAATTGGAAGTTCGCTCCCTTTAATTCTACAGTCGAGCTTTTTTCCCCTGCACACCGCAAGTCTCTGTCGCATTACAAAATAACATGTAATGCATAATAAATATTTAAAAATTCAATTTAGGCAACTGAATACAGAGCGTATCCAAAGTGATTATATTTAGAATATTCAATTAGAAGTTAACTCTCTTTAGTCCTACCTTCAACCACAAGCACATAAAGCTAAAAAGAACTTCAATAATATTAGTGACTTTATTTTTGCTGTCACTCAAAGTCTCTCTCACATTACAAAATAACATACCATTTCTAATCTGCGTTTCTAAATTCAATTTAGGCAACCTAATATGGAGCATGTCTAAAGTGTTCAGAATGTGAGTGTATGTCACTAAACAGTTTGTACCCGGAGATTAAGAAGCACCTCCTTACATTGCAGAATGTCTCTCCTTGCATCTTTTTTTTCAAATTGCTCCGACACTAAAATGCACAGTAAAGGCAAGTTTTGTGCCGGAGAAACAAAAAGTGAGTTGGCAGTGAAACATAACACCTAGGTAAACTTTTGAAAGAGCATCTAATGAACTACAACAGGACAGTCCATACGTTTTTTTTGAAAAATCCTCAACATCTAAACCATTGCAGGTAACTGTCTGGGTACATCAGGAGTGTCTGGTTAAATTAGAGAGTATTACAATAATCATTACCACGAATGTAGGTCATAAACAGTACATTTCTCTGCTCACTAATAGCTTTGACAGAGGCAGTTAACTCATAAATATCAGCAAAAATTCGCCATTACACTACAGTATTAACCCACTCAGTTTTAATGAGATGCATGAATCAGAGAATGTTGCAACAAGTGATGTGAGTTTGAACCAATTCAAGTTTATTAATTTACTTTGAGATGATAACAAATGTTACTGCAAAATGTGTCCATTGTGAATAAATGGGAAAATATTGTTTGTTTGGTAGGATTTTACTTTAGTTGATTCATTTTCCCTTTAATCGGCCGGATCCAATAGTTGGCAGCAATTAAGCTGACTGCAGAAAAGGTCCTTGAGTTCCCAGTTTCATTTACCGGAAGCAGGTAGAGTTTCTGCAGGGGATCAAAGATATTTTGCCTCACTGTTGACCAGTTGGTGGAAAACCAACTGCAAACCATAACCACCGCCTCCGCAGAAACAAATCTACTCAGCAACAATGCTGGAGAAAAGTTTATTTTTCAGTTGTGTAACTTGGAGAACTAGTCTCTCCTCTCACGGAAGGAAATATTCGCAGAGTCTCAGACACAACCTTAACATCAACAGTTCATTCTAGGATCACTACAGCACTGTTTAGTATTGGGAAAAAATGATCAATAGTCATAGAGTCATGGAGTGATACAGCATGGTTACAGACCCTTCGGTCCAACCAGTCCATGCCAGTCCTAATCCCAAACTAAACATTTGATATTTATTTACTTATCCAAATGT
>NW_025178960.1:0-2236 GCF_004010195.1 Chiloscyllium plagiosum | reverse complement strand
GCTCTGTGTCTCTATGTCCCACAGACCAACATTCTTCACCTCTGTAACATCTCAGTGTCTCTGTGACCCTTCGATCAACATTCTTCACCTCTGTAACAGCTCTGTGTCTCTGTGTCCCTTAGACCAACATTCTTCACCTCTGTAACAGCTCTGTGTCTCTGTGTCCCTCAGACCAACATTCTTCACCTCTGTAACATCTCTGTGTCTCTGTGACCCTTAGATCAACATTCTTCACCTCTGTAACATCTCTGTGTCTCTATGTCCCTTAGAACAACATTCTTCACCTCTGTAACAGCTCTGTGTCTCTGTGTCGCTCAGAACAACATTCTTCACCTCTGTAACAGCTATGTGTCTCTGTGTCCCTTAGACCCACATTCTTCACCTCTGTAACAGCTCTGTGTCCCTCAGACCAACACTCTTCACCTCTGTAATATCTCTATGTCTCTGTGTCCCTCAGACCAACATGCTTCACCTCTGTGACAGCTCTGAGTCTCTGTGTCTCTCTGACCAACATGCTTCACCTCTGTAACATCTCTGTGTCTCTGTGTCCCTTAGACCAACATTCTTCACCGCTGTAACATCTCTGTGTCTCTGTGTCCCATAGTCCAACAATCTTCACCTCTGTAACAGGTCTGTGTCTCTGTGTCCCTTCGTCCAACATTCTTCACCTCTGTAACAGCTCTGTGTCGCTGTGTCCCTTAGACCAACATTCTTCACCTCTGTAATTTCTCTGTGTCTCTGTTTCCCTCAGACCAACATTCTTTACCTCTGTAATATCTCTATATCTCTGTGACCCTTAGACCCACATTCTTCACCTCTGTAACAGCTCTGTGTCTCTATGTCCCTCAGACCAACATTATTCACCTGTGTAACAGCTCTGTGTCTCTATGTCCCTGAGACGAACACTCTTCACCTCTGTAACAACTCTGTGTCTCTGTGTCCCTTCGTCCAACATTCTTCACCTCTGTAACAGCTCTGTGTCTCTGTGTCCCTTAGAACCACATTCTTCACCTCTGTAACATCTCTGTGTCTCTGTGTCCCTCAGACCAACATGCTTCACCTCTGTAACAGCTCTGTGTCTCTGTGTCCCACAGACCAACACTCTTATCCGCTGTAACAACTCTGTGTCTCAGTGTCCTTCAGACCAACATTCTTCACCTCTGTAACATCTCTGTGTCGCTGTGTCCCTTTGTCCAACATTCTTCACCTCTGTAACAACTCTGTGTCTCTAAGTCCCTGAGACCAACATTCTTCACCTCTGTTACAACTCTGTGTCTCTGTGCCCCTGAGACAAACATTCTTCACCTCTGTAACAGCTCTGTGTCTCTGTGTCCCTGAGACCAACATTTTTCACCTCTGAAATATCTCTATGTCTCTGTGTCCCTGAGACCCACATTCATAACCTCTGTAACAGCTCTGTGTCTCTCTGTCCCACAGACCAGCATTCTTCACCTCTGTAACAACTCTGTGTCTCTGCTTCCCTTAGTCCAACAGTCTTAACCTCTGTAACAGTTCTGTGTCTCTGTGTCCCTCAGACCAACATTCTTCACCTCTGTAACAGCTCTGTGTCTCTATGTCCATGAGACCAAGATTTCTTCACCTCTGTAACAGCTCTGTGTCTCTGTGTCCCTCAGACCAACATTCTTCATCTCTGTAACAGCTCTGTGTCTCTATGTCCCTTAGACCAACACTGTTCACCTCTGTAACAACTCTGTGTCTCTGTGTCCCTCAGACCAACATTCTTCACCTCTGTAACAGCTATGTGTCTCTATGTCCCTTAGACCAACATTCTTCACCTCTGTCACAACTCTGTGTCTCTGTGTCCCTTAGACCAACATTCTTCACCTCTGTAACATCTCTGGGTCTCTGTGTCCCTTAGACCAACATTCTTCACCTCTGTAACATCTCTGTGTCTCTATGTCCCTTAGTCCAACATTCTTCACCTCTGTAACAGCTCTGTATCTCTGTGTCCCTTTGACCCACATTCTTCACCTCTGTAATATCTCTATGTCTCTGTGTCCCTTAGACCCACATTCTTCTCCTCTGAAACAGCTCTGTGTCTCTATGTCCCACAGACCAACATTCTTCACCTCTGTAACATCTCTGTGTCTCTGTGACCCTTAGATCAACATTCTTCACCTCTGTAACAGCTCTGTGCCTCTGTGTCCTTTAGACCAACATTCTTCACCTCTGTAACATCTCCGTGTCTCTGTGACCCTTAGATCAACATTCTTCA
>NW_025178959.1:0-2236 GCF_004010195.1 Chiloscyllium plagiosum | reverse complement strand
TACAGGGGTGTATCATACTGACAGTGTGTACAGATACAGGGGTATATCAGACTGACAGTGTGTACAGTTACAGGGGTATATCAGACTGACAGTGTGTACAGTATACAGGGGAATATCAGACTGACAGCGTGTACAGTTACAGGGGAATATCAGACTGACAGTGGGTACAGTCATGGGTATTCCAGACTGACAGTGTGTACAGTTACAGGGGAATATCAGACTGACAGTGTGTACAAAATAGGGGTATATCAGACTGACAGTGTGTACAGTACAGGGGTATATCAGACTGACAGTGTGTACAGTATATAGGGGAATATCAGACTGACAGTGTGTACAGATACAGGGGTATATCAGACTGACAGTGTGTACAGTTACAGAGGAATATCAGACTGACAGTGTGTACAGTATACAGGGGAATATCAGACTGACAGTGTGTACAGATACAGGGGTATATCAGACTGACAGGGTGTACAGTTACAGGGGAATATCAGACTGACAGTGTGCACAGTACAGGGGTATATCAGACTGACAGTGTGTACAGTATACAGGGGAATATCAGACTGACAGTGTGTACAGTATACAGGGGAATATCAGACTGACATTGTGTACAGTTACAGGGGTATATCAGACTGACAGTGTGTACAGATACAGGGGTATATCAGACTGACAGGGCGTACAGTTACAGGAGAATATCAGACTGACAGTGTGTACAGTAACAGGGGTATATCAGACTGACAGTGTGTACAGTAACAGGGGTATATCTGACTGACAGTGTGTACAGTACAGGGGTATATCAGACTGAGTGTGTGTACAGCTACTTCAACAATGACCTTCTCTCCATCATAAGGTCAGAAGCGGGTATTGGCTGATGTTTAGCAACAGTTGCTACTCCTCAGATAGTGAATCAGGTCCTATCCAAATGCAGAAAACCTGGACAATATTCAAGCTTGAGCTGACAAGTGACAAGTGATATTCACACCACACAAATGCCAGGAAATGATCATCTCCTACAAGAGACAATCTAATTACCGTGTCTCAACATTCAATGCCATTACCCACATTGATTCCCCACTGTTAATATCCTGGGGTTACATGGACCATGAACTTGACCAATTGTATAAACTGAGCAGCTACAAGAGAAAGTCAGAGGTTAGGAATATGCAGCAAGTAACTCACCTCCTTACTCACCAAAGCCTGTCGACCATCTCCAGGATCAAGTCAGGAATGTGATGGAATGCTCCCCATTTGCCTGGATGGGTGCATCTCATAACACTGACACCATCTGGGACAAAGCAGCTGTTTGATTGGCACTACATGCCATAAACATCCTGACACTCAGTAGCAGCAGTGTGTACCATCTATAAGATGCACTACAAAAATTCACCAAGGACAGCAGGTACATGCAAGGTTCCCCTCCAAGCCACTCACTACCCTGACTGGGAAATATGTCACCTTTCCTTCACTGTCCCTAACAGCTCCATGGTTCAACCCACAGCACATGGACTGCAGCGGTTCAAGAAGGCAGCTCATCATCACCTTCTCAAGGGTAAGTAGTGAGAGGCGTGAGTGAAATAAAAATCAACTTAAATCTGATGATGGTGAGGAGGTGGTGGCCTTCATGGTCATTGTACTTTTCAGCTCTGACTGTGGTCAACTGACTCCTGTGTCCAGCCAGAAACCCCTGTTCCTGCTGCTCCTGCACTCTGGTGGTGCTATGCCAATGCAGTGGCAATGTTAATAGGTGTCTTTCCCATTTTTACACCTACCACCACATGAAAACAGTTGACCAAAAGAGTACCATTTCTGTTCTTTGTTTGTACTGAAGCTGTGGCTTTGTCAGTGGAGCTCCTGTTTCTGTGGCAGTTGCGTTGCATTTGATAGTAATGAAGGCTGATATTGCAGCGCAGTGCTGAGGGGGTGCTGCAGCATTGTCGCAGCAGTCTTTTGATGAGATATTAAACTGAGGCACTGTCTGTGTGTTGGCTAAATGTGAAAGATTCCAGTGGATGATTTCGTAGAAGAGCAGGGAAGTCCTCCCCAGTTTCCTGGTCAATATTTATAGAGAGAGTTGATCCGTATCTGCTAATTATCACATTGCTGTTTGTGGTGCTGCTTGCTATAAGCCAAATAATCGCTGAATTTCCTGCATTACTACATTGACCACACTTCCACAACTCATCGACTGACTGTACAGTGCTTTGAAATTCTGGATTAGTGGTGCTGGAAGAGCACAGCA
>NW_025178958.1:0-2236 GCF_004010195.1 Chiloscyllium plagiosum | reverse complement strand
TAAGTGAAATCAAAAGAAATGTTTGCTCTCTCTCCTCGCATAGTTATTGTTGGGCATGGTGAGACTCTCCAACACCATCTTTGTATATAACCTGAAATCGTAACTCTGTTTTTACACTTTCTCTCCCGACAGATTTTACCAGACCCGCTGAGTATCTCCAGCATTGTGTTTATACTTGTGATGTTAGCTCTGTTTCACTCTCTCCCTTCACAGATGCTGTCAGATCTGCTGAGTTTCTTCAGCAAATCTTCGTGTTTACTTTTCAGAGTTCCTGTGTCCTACAGTGTCTTGTTTTTGGGCAACACTTTCCCTTCTTTACAGTTGTGATACTTAATGAGCACTTTGTTGAAAAAGAGACATGACACTACTTGCAGAACACATTAATGTACGTAGTTTTATCCACCATTCGGAGAATATGACTGCTGGAAATAGGGAATAGATGATAAAAGAAAAATAGATTAGTCGTTTAAAATAAGAGGAGAAACTACAGAGGCAATGAATGTACACACAAAACTGAATTGACAAAGGAATGTAATGAGTGTACTTATGACTGAATAGATACTGATTGATCACTGGAGGCTAAACGTGCAACGTTTAAACCAAGTACAACGTGGGCCAGACAAAAGTGTTACAAAGTTTCAATTTCCTTGCTTTTGCCTGTGGTGGGACAGGGCAGACACAACGCTGGGTGGTGGTCTTGATTTTCTTTTTACGTTTGATGAAAGTTTTTACGTATGTACAAATATTAGTGATAATGGTGTGCATTTCCCGGATTTGAAAATGATCAATTAACTGAATAGATGAATTATTTAGCATTGTTTTCAATGTTAGTATGAATACGAAGTAATTCACAGTGGCAACTCGATGGGAAAACAAAAGTCAGAGATTACTAGCACTTGGTCTGCTGTGTAGAGAATATCAGCTGGGAACAAAAGAACGTAATCTACACATAAGCTCTGATGTATATCCTTTTGGCTGTTCGAAGAACATTTGAATATCAAAGTAAGAGAAGGCTATTCGGCCCATTCAAGCGAATCAATTGGCAAAGGTCATAGTCTACTTCAAAGACAATTTCCCACAGTATTTCCATGGCGATGAATGTTCCTTTGAGTTGTCCCTTTCTTCCTTGATCATGCTCAAGAATTGAGTTTCTAAAGCCCTGAAGAATAGTGATTTCCAAATATGTGAACATTCTCTTGGGGAGCAGTGCCCTCTTCAGTTCAATCTTATATGACCTATGGCGTGTCGTGAAATTCAACAGCAAACCTGTTGGGAGAGGGGCAAAGGGGGAAGGGAAGTAAAGCAGAATTGATTGGTTGTTTGAATCATGACAGGAAAGTTTTGTGAGGAGCTCAGGGGTGAGGAGAAAAAACATCGAAGAAGCAGGATGTGATAGCACTGGGAGAGCGTGCAGTGAGAGATTTACCAAAGTATTGTTGTGGGTGTTGGTCAGACGGGAGATTGAGAGAGTGGGGACATGATTAAACAATGAAAGGCATAAACACAGTAGGCAGGGAGAAGCTTTTCCCCCTTGACGGAGAGATCAATACTGGGCTAGGCTAAACAGAGATTGAACATAAGTGGCAGGAGCTTCAGAGGGTGGTGAGGACCCTAGAATTCTCTACCTGTAAGGCTGGAAGAAGCAGTAATGCTCATCATACTGCTGTATTTAGATATGCATTTGTAATGCCAAGGCTATGGGCCAAGTGCTGGAAAATGGGATTCCAGAACAGTGAGATTGTTTCATGAGCACGTACTGCATGAGTTGAATGGACTTCGTCCAGTGCTGTAGGTCTTCATGACAGCATTTTTTCTGTCTAGAGCCACCATCGAATCGTTTCAGTATCCATCCTAATCTGATCGTAAATTGGATTTAAAACGTTGAATGATATTCATACCCGTGATCCTGAGAATGAAGGGAGAATGCGTTTGAGAAACTTTTCAGAAATGATTGAGTTTTCCTCCTACATCTTATGGTCTTAAAAAATGCCTTTTTGCATGACTCCGCTGCTGTCAAACAGGTTACATCTAATGAAATATAAGAAAGTCAGTCATCAAATGCGCAGAAAATCATTCCACAAAACATGATTGATCAAACTTTTTTTTTTTCGATTAAGGCACAACTATTGAAATTAGAAATATGTTCCCTGCTCTCTTCCTGTTTTATTTTAATGTGACATTGCATACTTATTTTTCATCAAAGTGTCCAAGAATAGTCCCTGCGTCACTGTCAACA
>NW_025178957.1:0-2236 GCF_004010195.1 Chiloscyllium plagiosum | reverse complement strand
ATTTAGTGGACAGATGTGTCAGAGAGTGTGCTGAAGTGACTGGTATGGTGCAGGAGAATGCAGTGGAGTTTGCATGACGGTGGTAGAGTGTGGTAGAGTTTGAGTGAGCCAGTGGTCAACTGTTTGGGGCAGTGAGCGTGACATTGAGTCAGTGAATGCGTCGGTGTGCCACAGCGTGAGGGAGTGATTGCAACAGTGAATGAGTGTGTCAAGGAGGGACATGAGAAGTGCTCAGGACAATGTCAAGTGTGCATGGAAAAAAGTGTGACAGTGGGAGAGAGTGCGGGCAAGTGAGCATGATGGGGTCTGTGTGCGTGGAGGAGTGGACATCAATGTGGGTAAATATGTGGAAAAGTGTACATGATGGTGTGGGAGTGTGTGGGGTGTGAGTGGTATATTGTGAGAGTGTGCAGAGGAATGCATGAGATGCAGTATCTCTGGGACATTGAGGGCTATAAGTGAGTGTGCAGGGTATACGTGCGATGGTTGGGGAGCGACTGTGATGGAACTGGGGTGTGCGGGGACATGGCTTCTCTGTGGGAGAGTTGCTGGGAGAGTGAGTGTGAATCTGAGTTTCTGTGGGAGTAGGAATCAGTGCAATTGTACGCGGGGCAGGGAGCATACTGGTGGGACTGTGCTGGGGTGTGAGCTTTACGGTGGGGGAGTGTGTGGAAGTTGACAGTGGAAGTGAGTGACGGGCAGTGAGTATCATCGTGATGGAATGTGGACTTCGTAAGCTGAACAGTGGTGGGTGAGTGTGGGCGTGACGTGACTGCGTGACAGAGTATGAGGGAGCAAGCATGATGGTGATGTGTGGATAGCTGAGCCAAAATAGTAGTGGGCGAGTGAGTGGAGAAGTGAGCTTAACAGTGTGTCTGAATGCAGGGGAGTGAACATGGACGGGAGTGTATTGTTAGGGCACTGCGTGTGGTTGGAAGACTAATGGTGGAGGAGTGTGTGGGGCTGTGCGAGGGGCAATGAATGTGATTGTGATTAGAGTGTCTGGAAGTGAGTATGACGAGAGGTTTCGACAGTGGAAAGGGCTTGATGGTGAGGAGTGTGCAAGGGAGTGTGCGTGACAATGGAGTAGTTCCTGGGTGAATGAGCATGATATTGAGAAAGGGTGCAGGGGACTGAGTATGACGGAGGGGCAGTCTGGGGGAGTGAGCCGGGGAGCGAGTTGACGATGGGTATATGTGCAGATAAATGATTGTGGGACGTGCTGGACTGCGCGAAGGGAGCAGTATGGTGTGGGAGTGTGTGAGGGAGTGTGATTGACAGTGGTGCAGTGTGGGGAAGATAGCAGGGGAGTCAGTATGAAGGGAGATGTGTGCAGGAGAATCAGCATGCTGTTAAAGGAAGATGTGGTATAGTGAGCATGAAAGTGGAGTTGTGCACAGGGTTGTTAACATGACGGTGCACAGGGGAGTGAGCATGACAGTCAGCTATGCGCAGGAATGTGAGAACAACAGTGGAGGAACATGCGAGGGAGTGAGCATGACGGAGAGGAGTTAGCATGGGAATTCGATTGGCGGTGGTGGTGTATACAGGGGAGTAAGCACAATGGTGTGTTACGTGTGAGGGGGTAAGTGTGACAGTGGATGAATGCGCGGTGAGTGAGTGTGACTTTGGGACAGTGTTGGGTAGGGCACGGAGGAGTGAGCGTGACGATGAGGGCATTCCAGAAGAATGAGTATGACGAATGGGCAGAATGTGTGTGATATTGAGTGGTACAGTGGGGAGTGTGTGGGGGATTGGGAATGACAGTGGAGCAGTGTAGGGAGTGAGTGGGCAAGTGTGCGTGACAATGGGTGCATGTGCAGGGCAGTGAGCAGGTCCTTGGGCGAGTGTGCTGGGGCGTGAAGCACACAGTGGATTATTGTGCAGTGGAGTGAGCCTAATTGTAGATGAATGTTCAGGTGAATGATTGTGACAGTTCGTCTTTGTGCAGGCTAGTAACCTTAATGGTGGGGGAGTGAGCGGGTGAGTGAGCTTGACAGTGTTGAATTAGAACATAGAACAGTACAGCACAGAACAGCCCCTTCAGCCCACGATGTTGTGCCGACCACTGATGCTCATATATGCATCATCAAATTTGTGTGACCATATGCATGTCCAGGAGTGTCTTAAATGTCCCCAATGACCTTGCTTCACAACTGCTGCTGGCAACGCATTCCATGCTCTCACAACTCTCTGTGTAAAAAACCCGCCTCTGACATCCGCTCTATACTTTCCT
>NW_025178956.1:0-2235 GCF_004010195.1 Chiloscyllium plagiosum | reverse complement strand
AAATGCAAGGAGTTGCATTTTGGTAAGACCAACTAGGGCAGGAATTACACAATTAATGGTAGAGCCATGGGGAGTGTTGTTGAACAGAGAGACCGAGGGGTACAGGTGCATAGTTCCTTGAAAATGGTGTCACAGATAGACAGGGTGGTGAAGAAGGTATTTGGCACACTCACCTTCACTGGTCAAAGCAGGGAGTACAGGAGCTGGGACATCATGTTACAGCTGTACAAGGCATTGGGAAGGCCACATTTGGACACTGTGTACATTTCTGCTCACCCTACTATAGGAAGGAAGTTATTACACTGGTTTGGATAAAAGAAAGATTAACAGGGATGTTAGCAAGGTTGGTGAGATTGAATTAGAAGGCGAAGATGGACAGGCTGAGAGATTTTTCCAGTGAATACAGGAGATTGAGGGGTGAACTTAGAGAGGTTTATAGAATCATTAGGGCCATAGATAAGGTGAATAGCCAAAGTTTTTTTTTCCCCAGGGTAGGAGAGTCCAGTACGAGAAGGAATAGGTTTAAGTTGAGAGGGGAAAGAATTAGAAGGGACCTGAGAGACAACCTTTTCACACAGAGATTGGTGTGTATGTGCAATGAGCTGCCACAGGAAGTGGTAGAGGGGAGTACAGTTACTACATTTCAAGGACATTTTTACAGGAACATGGATAGGAAGGATTTAGAGAGGATTGGGCCAAACACAGGAAAATGGGACTAGTTCAGTTTTGGAAACTTGGTCAGCATGGATGAGTAGAGCTGAAGGGCCTGCTGCCACGCTGTAAACCTCTATGACTCTATGATGATGTAAACATGGGGCACCTTCCCATAGGACCAATAAACAGTAAACATGGGTCTCCTTCCCACTGGACTGTCCAGTACCTGAGCTGCAAATCCCAAATCCTGTCCATCATGTAGGTCTCTTATTTCAATCTGAACAACATTGTTTGTCTCCGCACTACCTCAGCCTCTTGACCACAGAAACCCCAATTCCTGCTCGTCCCACCTCCTGACTCGATGATATCAATGTCCTCTCCCAGCTTCCTGAAGCCACATTCCATAAACCCCAACTTGTCTGATATGGAGTGGTCCCTTCCCTGTCTTACAACTACAGTTGCTCCAGAATCTGACCTCACAGCCAGCCAATTGCCTCCATGGTCTCCCTCCTCCCTCACTCTGTGTCCTGCTGTAGACTCACATTCACTCCCTCCCCCTTCCACCTTCTGTCTCTGGTCTCCTACCCATTGCTGCTTCCTCCATCACACCATTGACAGCAGAGCCTTCAGACCCCTACATCATGCTCTTTGACCTCCTGCCCTTTATTCCTCCCCCTCTCATTGTTTGTGCTATTGAATATGCTGTTCAGTTCCATCACTTTTGGTTCACTGTTCCCTTGCCATTGATTTGCTGATTTATTCTCGTTAATCTAGTCTGGCGTGTTCTCTGAGTTGGTTCAAGAGTGATTTGCTTGAGAAAACACTTCTGTGAACTGGTTTGTCTGTTTCTCCAAGTCTTTGTGTAAAGGTGAGACTAAGTGTGCAAATGCTGTCATTTCATGGAGCAATCCAGTCAGTCCCACCCCCTCCCCTACTCGACCCCCAGGGCCTTGCAGGTTTATTTCCATCAAGAGCCCATCCAATCTGCCATTGCAATAACTGAGTGGGCACCTGAATGGGCACTAATTTCCAAGTCATTACCAATTGCTGCTAAAAAACGTTCTTCCTGAGATTCCGTATCTCTTGCCCAACAAAATGTAAGGTATTCTCAATGTGAAGATGGGATTTTGTCTCCACATGGACTGTGCAGTGGTCACTCTTACTGATACTGTCATGGACAGATACACCAGCAGCAGGCAGATTGGTGAGGGTGATAGTGAGTATGTTTTTCCCTCTTGTTGGTTCCCTCACCACCTGCCCCAGGTCCAGTCTAGCAGCTGAATCAGGTGGAGCTTGACCAGCTTGCTCAGTAGTGATGCTTCTGAGCAGGTCTTGATGGTGGACTTTGAAGTCCCTTACTCAGGGTATATCCTGCATCCTTCCCACTTTCAGTGCTTCCTCCAAGTGTTGTTCAACATGGAAGAGACTGACTGCTCAGTTGATGTTGGAGGGGAGGGCGGTGCTATGTTGTAATCAGCAGTAGGTTTCCTTCCCCATATTTGACCTGCTGTCATGAGGCTTCATGGGTTCCATAGTTAATGGTGAGGGCTCCCAGGGCAACTCCCTTCTGACTGTACACAC
>NW_025178955.1:0-2235 GCF_004010195.1 Chiloscyllium plagiosum | reverse complement strand
TGTCCCACTGTTTTGACACAGTCCTCCAACTGCAGTATTGGATATGCGTCAGCCTTTGTAATGACGTTGATTTTGTGGTAGTCCACACGTAACTATTGGATGCCATCTTGCTTTGGCACCACGTCTACAGGTGAGCTCCAGCCACTGAAACTCACTTCAATTATGCCATTTTGGAGCACGCACTCCATCGTCTTCTGAATCTGTGCCAACATTAGACGGTTATGCCTATAAGGATGTTGGTTAATAGGAACATCATCTCCTATATCTACATCACCTTCTCCTCTTGCTTTCCTTCCTTATCAAAATACTTTCTGAGCATTTTCACATGACTCACTCTGTGAGATATCTTTCTGTATAGAGTACTTATCAAGGAGTTCACCTCACTCAATATCCACTCAATATGATACGGTCCACTAAACTTTGCTTTTAAAGGCTCACCTGTTGCTGGAAATAACACCAATATCTTTTCCCCAATTGAAAAATGATGAATTTGTGATTTTTTAAATCCGATTTCTGTTTCATTGTATGCTATGATACTTTTATATGCTGTCTAGCCAACTCCCCAACTCTATTTAATCATTCTCTAAGATTTGACACGCGGTCCAAATGTGTTGTCTTTGAATACTGACTTACTAATTTCTCAGTATTCATTTTTAACGGTCCTCTTAATCCACAGCAAAAAAAGTATTTCGAATAGACTGAATTTAGTCAATTCATTTGGTCCATCTCTGATCATAAAAAGTACAAACAGAACTCCCTTATCCTAATCATCTGGATAATCCTAACCTTAAGCCCTCAATATGGTCTTTAGTGTTTGATGCCATCTCTCAAAAACTCCCTTCGATTCTGGATGGTATACCGTAGATTTGAACTGCTTTATTCCCAAGTTATCCATAACCTCGTGAATAGTTTGGATGTGAAGTTTGACCCTTGATCTGACTGGATCCCTATTGATAGTCCGTATTTCGTGAAAAATTGAAGTAATTCTTCTACAACTCTTTTCGCTGTGATGTTGTATAATAGAATTGCCTTTGGAAATCTAGTTGATATATCCATTATTGTTAATAAATGCTTATTTCCACTTGTCTGATCAGAAGTTTCAGATAACAACATGTCAGATTCCTTACCTGAGTCTTTTTATCCCTCCTGATTCAGCTTGTGCCTTTATGATCTTGTGACTATATAATCAGGGAAATTTCCTGGATAAACATTCTCCATGTTTGCAGTTGTTCTGACTCCATTGGTTTTTCAACTAATGTAAGCAGCTGCCTACCAGTGAATTACTTATATCATTTGCACGGACAAATTGTATTTCTGGAGCTGAGAGTTTGTCCAGTACTCCTACCACAAATTATCTACTCTTCTTTGGACTCTCTAGCCTCACTTTACATAATTGAGCACTTTTTGTCTCACTTGGAATTCATGTTACCAGTACCTTTTCTGGTAATACTCCCTCAGGAATGCAAATCTCCTCATCCTTCAGCATTACAGACTGAGAGTATCCTGTATTGTAACCTCCTTACTTACTACTCCTGGCCTATGTGAATAAAGTTTCCCCTTGCATGTTTATTTTTAAGCAAACCTGGCACTTCCTCCTTAATCAACCTCTGTCCATCTTGTACACTCTGAGGCAGTTGTATAACTTCTCTTGTGCTTTTTGTTACGAGTCCAACAAAACCTACAGGCTAGTCTGGTTTTCCACCATCTAGCATTCTCCTAGCCCATCAAGTCTGTGATTTTGTGTGGCCTACATTATTGCAATGAAAACGCTGGAATGTTTAAATTGTTTGTCTCCCTCTAGCGTTTCTTTTTTACCCTGTGGTAAGTTATCCTTATGATCTTCACTAAGATCTCCATTTCCCTTTCCACGTGAGGATTTCTCTTTGACCCAATTTCTATCATGAAGTGAAATAGGTTCTGGAAGTCAAACAGTGTTTTACAGACCAGCTCATCATCATCAACCACTTCAGCTGCTAACCTCGCTGTTTTCACTCTGTTCTTTCGCACTACTTCAGCCAGTATTTTTTTTTTAATTCCTCCACGATAATTAACTCTCTAAGGGCATCATAGGTTTGCTACATTTTTACAGCTCTTATCTTTCGATCGAAATTAATTTGTTTGATCCTTTCAGACACAATATAGGTTTGACCTGGGTCCCTCCTTAGATTACTGAAACATTGTCTGTAGTTTCTGGTACAAGCGCATATGCACTTAAAATTGCATTTTTTCACCTCC
>NW_025178954.1:0-2235 GCF_004010195.1 Chiloscyllium plagiosum | reverse complement strand
CAACCAATCCTTTTCAAATGGTAGGCTGCCAATGTATCGTTTCCACCAAAGGGCACACCATCACCTCTATCCACATTGTTCTCCATCTGTCACGGATTTACCCATTCACTCCACGGCACGGTGGCACAGTGGTTAGCACTGCTGCCTCACAGCGCCAGAGACCCGGGTTCAATTCCCGACTCAGGCGACTGACTGTGTGGAGTTTGCACGTTCTCCCCGTGTCTGCGTGGGTTTTTCCGGGTGCTCCGGTTTCCTCCCACAGTCCAAAGATGTGCGGGTCAGGTGAATTGGCCATGCTAAATTGCCCATAGTGTTAGGTTAAAGGGGTAAATGTAGGGGTATGGGTGGGTTGCGCTTCGGCGGGTCGGTGTGGACTTGTTGGGCCGAAGGGCCTGTTTCCACACTGTAAGTAATCTAATCTAATCCACTTGTCTTAGTCTTCTCGGTGCTTTTTTACATCCTCCTCACCCACTCACAATCCCATATCAGTGCTGTCAGCAGGCTGGGATATATTGTATCTGATTCCATCAACCCAATGTTTAATGGGTATTGTGAACAGCTGGGCCCCAAGCACCGATCCCTGCGACACCTCAGCAACCTTCCTCTGTTAATTTCTATTTATTTATTTCGTGAATTTGGGTGTCACTGGCGGGGCCAGCATTTATCACCTGACCCTAGATGCCCTTGAGAAGGTGGTGGTGAGCTGCCTTGTTGAACGCTGCAGTCCACCTGCTGCTGTTGACCTCCAATGCCATTAGGGAGGGAATTCCGGGAATCTGACCCAGCGGCTATGAAGGAGCGGTGATGGATTTCCAAGTCAGGGTGGTGAATGGCTTGGAGGGAACCTAAAGATGATAGTACTTCCATACATCTGCAGCCCTTGTCCTGCTAGATGGACGTGATCGTGTGTTGGGAAGATGGTCTCTGAGGATCTTTGATGAATCATTTCACTGCAGCATATAGATAGTAAAACACTGCTGCTGCTGAGCGTTGATGGTGGAGCATTGTGGATATAGGGACAATCAAACTGGTTGCTTTGTCCTGGATGGTATAAAGCTTCTTGAGTGTTGTTGGGGCTGCACTCATCAAGGCAAATTGGGAGTCTTCTATCACACTTCTGACTTATGCATTGTAGATGAAGGACAGCCTTTTGGAAATCAGGATGTGAGTTACTCGCCACAGTCTTCCTAGCTCCTGACTTGTTCTTGTAGTTATTGTGTTTATGTGGTGAGACCAGTGAGTTTCTGAGCAATGATTACCCACCAGGACTTTGATTCTGGGGGATTCAGTGATAGTAACACCATTGAATGCCAAGGGGCAGGTTAGATTGTATTTTATTGGTGATGGTCACGGTCTGGCATTTGTATGGCCTGAATATTACTTGCCATTTGTCAGCCTGAATACTGTCCAGATCTTGTCGCAATTGAACATGGACTGCTTCAGTATCTGAGGAGTCACAAATGGTGCAGAACATTGTACAATCATTGGCGAACATCCCCACTTCTGACCTTAAAATGGAAGACAGGTCATTGATGGAGCAGCCCTGAAGAAGTTTTCGGCCACTGCTCGAGGGACTCCTGCAGACTTGGAGCTGAGTTGACTGACCTTTATCAAGCATGACCATCTTCCTACGTGTCAGTTACGATTCTAACCAGCGGGGAGTTTGCTTCTGATACCCATTGATTCCAGTTTTGTTAACGCCCCTTGATATTACACTTGGTAGAAGGCAGCCTTGACTTAAAGGGCTGTCACTCTCACCCCACCTCCGTAATTAAGCTCTTCTGTCCATGTTTGAACCACGGTAATGAGGTCAGGAGCTGAGTGGCCCTGGTGGAGCCCAAACTGGTCGTCATTGAGCAGGTTATTGTGGAGCAGGTGCTGCTTAAAAGCACTGAGATCTTCCACCACTTTACTGATGATCGAGAATAGACTGATGAAGTGGTAATTGGCCGGATTGGATTTGTTTTGCTTTTTATATACAGGAGATACTTTGGTAATTTTCTACATAATCGGGGAAAGCCATTGTTGTAACTATTGAAACAGTTTGGCTAGGGGAGTGGCAAGTTATGGAGCACAAGTATTCAGTACTATTGCCAGAATGTTGTCAGATTATGGAAACTATGGAGTATCCAGTATCTCCAATCATTTCTGGATATCGCGTGGACTGAATCAAATTGGCTGATGACTGGTAACTGAATCGGTGTGGACAACTGGAGGATCATCCACTCAGCATTT
>NW_025178953.1:0-2235 GCF_004010195.1 Chiloscyllium plagiosum | reverse complement strand
AAATAATCCAGATGATTTGGATGACAAAATTCCGTTAGTGCGCCTTGCGATCAGAGATTCACCAAATAAATCGAAAATAAAATGAGTTCTGTCGAATTAGTTTTTGTACACAAAGAGATGGGACTGATAAATTGATGAAGAAAAAATTAGTAAGTCAGATTTCAGAGACCAGATATGTGGCCTTTCTGCTAATATTTCGGAAACAATGAAATAAAGGCAGGAGAGCGGAGGGAGTTGCCGAGACCATATTCACAATTAACAGAGAATACAATGAAATGAGAAGAAAGCAAAAACTCGCAATTTTCCTATCGGAGATAAGGTGTTAATGTTACTTCTAATGATCAGTGGACCTTTAAAAGCAAGTTTTAGTGCATTTATCAAATTGAAAGAAGGTTCAGTAAGGTGAACTGGGTAAGGATTATTCTGTACCCATTTAAACCACTGTTCCTGCTGTGTAACATTTGATAATCTGATTGGGACAGTTGCTGGCATAATGCCCACCTTTATTCCACACGTAAAACACTTCTTTTTGATGAAGCCACGTCTTCCTGTTTATGTGTGTTCCTTGTAACAATTGCTGCCAGCTTCTTAATATTACCTTATTTATTTTCTGTGATCGTCGCCGCTTTAACCCTTCCTTAATCCTTTTATGTTAAATCCACCAGCTCCCGTTGCACAGATTATTTCATCCAGTGACAATAAAATAACATCCTAAACAGGCTCAAAATTCCAAAGAAACTGCCTATCCTTTCAAGCGGGAAATGTTACTCTGCGTTCTCATACGGAGAAAGAAAGGAGAGGGTCGTAAAACTTGTCTGGAATTACGTCATCCGTCGCTCCTCCTCCAGCAAATGAAGTTATACTTGAGAAAAAAGGCATAACTTCATTGTTAAATTTGCCTTCCTTAATTCCTTTTTCAGCGTTCTCAGCATTCAGAACATAGCATCAGAATTTTGTTCAAAGAGAATTGTATTTCCAAAATTCAAAATTTCCCAAATTTTACAGAAGTCCAAATACGGCATGGAGCCAATTCTGATTTTTTTTTTAAAATCCAGCTTTCTGAATGTTTTTTTAAGACTTCTTATATGCACAATAGAACATAGAACATAGAAAATACAGCGCAGTACAGACCCTTTGGCCCTCGATGTTACGCCGATCCAAGCCCACCTAACCTACACTAGCCCACTATCCTCCATATGCCTATCCAATGCCCGCTTAAATGCCTATAAAGAGGGAGAATCCACCACTGCTACTGGCAGGGCATTCAATGAACTCACGACTCGCTGAGTAAAGAACCTACCCCTAACATCTGTCCTATACCTACCACCCCTTAATTTAAAGCTATGCCCCCTCGTAATAGCTGACTCCATACATGCAAAAAGGTTCTCACGGTCAACCCTATCTAAACCCCTAAACATCTTGTACACCTCTATCAAGTCACCAATAAACCTTATTTTCTCAAATGAAAACAGCCCCAAGTGCCTCAGCCTTTCCTCATACGACCTTTCTACCATACCAGGCAACATCCTGGTAAACCTCCTCTGCACCCGTTCCAGTGCCACCACATCCTTCCTATAGTATGGCGACCAAAACTGCACACAATACTCCAGATGCGACTTTCGTATCATCCGTAAACTTGCTCACCCAACCTTCTAACCCCTCTTCCAGGTCATTTATAAAAATGACAAACAGCAATGGTCCCAAAACAGATCCTTGCGGAACACCGCTAGTAACTGCACTCCAAGATGAACCTTTACCATCAACTACTACCCTCTGTCTTCTTCCAGCCAGCTAATTCCTAATCCAAACCTCCAACTCACCCTCAATGCCATACCTCCGTATTTTGTTCAGTAGCCTACCATGGGGAACCTTATCAAACGCCTCACTAAAATCCATATACAGCACATCTACCGCTTTCCCCTCGTCTACCTCCTTAGTCACCTTGTCAAATAATTCAATAAGGTTTGTGAGGCACGACCTGCCCTTCACAAAACCATGCTGACTATCCTTGATCACATTATTCCTATACAGATATTCATAAATCCTATCCCTTACAATTCTCTCTAAGACTTTGCCCACAACAGAATTGAGACTCACCGCCCTATAGTTACTAGGGTTATCCCTACTCCCCTTCTTGAACAAGGGAACCACATTTGCTATCCTCCAGTCTACTGGCACTATTCCTGCAGACAACGAGGACATAAAAAATCAAGGCCAATGTCTCTGCAATTTCCT
>NW_025178952.1:0-2235 GCF_004010195.1 Chiloscyllium plagiosum | reverse complement strand
TCCTGTCCTCTACATGTCTGGAAATATTCGGAGGTCTGTAGAAAACTCCCAACAGGATGACATCTCCTTTCCTGATTCTAACCTCAGCCCATTCTACCTCAGTTGACGATTCCCCAAACATCCTTCCTGCAACTGCAATACTGTCCTTCACTAACAATGCCACACCTCCCCTCTTTTACCATCTTCTCTGTTCTTACTGAAACATCTAAATCCTGGAACCTGCAACAGCCATTCCAGTCCCTGCCATAACCATGTCTCCGAAATGCCCAGAACATTGAAGTCCCAGGTACCAACCCATGATACAAGTTCACCTACCTTATTCTGGATGCTCCTGGTGTTGAAGTAGACACACTTCAAACCAACTTCTTGCTTGCCGGTGCCATCTTGCATCCCTGAAACTTAATTTCGGACCTCCCTACTGTCAACTTTTTCTATACTCGAACTACAATTTTGGTTCCCATCCGCCTGCTGGATTATTATAAACCCACCCGAATAGCCTTAGTGTGTATCCCCCCCAGGATATTGGTACCCATTTGGTTCAGATGAAGACCATCCTGCTTGCAGAGGTCCCACCTACCCTAGAAAGAGCCCCAATTATCCAAGAATCGAAAACCCTCCGTCCTGCATCATCCCCGTAGCCACATGTTCAATTCCTCTCTCTCATTGGTCCTCACCTTACTAGCACGTGGCACGGGCAACAACCAGAGACAACAACTCTGTTCATCCTAGCTCTAAGCTTCCATCCTAGCTCCCTGAATTTCTGCCTTAAATCCCCATCTCTCTTCCTACCTATGTCGTTGGTGCCTATGTGGACCACGACTTGGGGCTGCTCCCCCTCCCATTTAAGGATCCCAAAAACATGATCAGAGACATCACGAACCCCGGTACCTGGGAGTCAACACATCAACCGTGAGTCTCTCCCATCCCCACAGAACCTCCTATCTGTCCCCCTAATTATGGATTCCCCAATGACTACTGCTCTGCCCCTCTTCCCCTTCCCTTCTGAGCAGCAGGGAAAGACTCTGTGCCAGAGCCCTGTGTCCCACTGCTTTCCTCTGGTAACCCCCCCCCCCCCCCCCCCCGCAACAGTATCCAAAATAGTATACTTATTGTTGAGGTGGATTGCCACAGGATATCCCTGCACTGCCTGCCAGTTCCCTTTCCATCTCCTGACTGTAACCCATTTGCCTTTTTCTTGTACCTGAGGAGTGACGACCTCGCTGTAACTCCTCGCAATAACTCCATCTGCCTCCCGAATAATCCGAAGTTCATGCAGCTCCAGCTCCGGTTCCCTAACACGGTTTTCGAGGAGCTGGATTTGGGTGCGCTTCCCGCAGATGTAGTCAGCAGGGACACGAGTGGTGACTCTTACCTCCCACATTCTGCAGGAGGAACATTCAACTGCCCTCACCTCCATTCCCATGATTCTAAATTCCCAAAGAGACTGTTGAAAAATAATGAATAAAAAATAAACTCGCTATCTTACCAATCTGGCGCACAGAAGTACTTTTTTGGTCAGAGGAGGAGATGGATGGGAGACACTACCCGAGTCGTGTTTCGAATAGCGCAACTACACAAATATATGACTTCCCAGAAGTCGTTCACTCCTCCCTCACACCTCTCAGCAAATGGAGGCCCGAGTCCCCAGGTAAGTTACTTTTAATTCTTTATATAGGTCTTGACATGTCAGGGAACGGGCAAATATTGGTCTTTGGACCATATTAGGAAAATATGTCTGTGTTAGAGCACAATGACGAGTGAAATGGAAAAGAAACAGTGTAATATTTCAATGAATTAAGTTCAATGAATTATTTCCTTATTATTGAGCCTTCGAGTCAGGGGAAGAGCTACTCTTTGTTTTCCTTTTCTAGGCCCCTCATGTTGTTAAACATCTCCATCAGGAGCACCTCTCAGCCTTCTTTGTTCAAAAGTGAAATCAAGTAAATCCAGCCTCTCTTCAGTTTGAGTACAGTCTTGTTACTTCTGAAAGGTATCAATGTAAAATTTCATTAGCGATTGATCTGTCCACCTGAACAACCGGTTTATACCATCCTGTACCCTCACACGTTCCTCCTCACTGTGAACCACCAGCTCATCTTTCTGTCACCCACAAAATTATTTATCATTCCCTCCAAACTCCATCCCTCCCATTCTCATCATCATCGTTTATGAAGTTCACTACTAAGCCTTGATTTTCTCCTATTCTTCAGATGTTGTTCACAGGGAAAGCATTGA
>NW_025178951.1:0-2235 GCF_004010195.1 Chiloscyllium plagiosum | reverse complement strand
TATATTTATACTTCTCACTGATCAGCTTGGTCTATCGGCCGTCAGCCAAGAGAGGATGTGACCCGGCTCATTTAAAAATAATTTTAAATCCTGGAAAAGGAACACACGGACGAGTGTTGGGACGACCGGTTAGTGACTATACACGGGGGGTACACACATTTAAAAAGGCCAGACAACTCCGTGCACAGATCAAGGTAAGAGATTTTTTTTTGTTCTTCCTTGTTGGCCACGTGGTTTTGACGGTCATCTGTGAAAACGCTTTAGGCGTTTAAGACCAGGACCGAAGATAGACCATGGGAAATCAGACTTCTAGATTTACTAAGGAGAAGTCAGGGAAGACTGCAAATGGGAAAGAAATACCCCGCGATAGTCCATTAGGTCGGAAGTTAAGTCTATGGACGGACAGTAGTAGAACAAAGGATTTAAAGAAAGAGATCATGATAAAATATTGTTGTTTTATATGGACCAAAGAACCTATCCGCGCCCCCTCGGTAGTTTGGCCCAACTATGGGTCTGATGAAGACTGGGTGTGTCAAATCCTAAATGTATATGTTAACAGAAAACAACCGTTGGACCCAGAAGAGAGCAAATATGCCGCTGCCTGGTTGGCGGGCGATAGCGAGAGTCCCACGCGTCTCCCGAGGAAGCCCCAGAAGTCTTGGGACATCCTCACCGACGGTTTGCCACCGTCTGCCCCGCCCCTGTATATACCACCCACGTACGACCAGGCGCACGACCAGGCGCACGACCAGGCGTCCAGCGCGGACCTCCCTCCTGCGACGGAGCCTGCTGGGGGGGACACAGGAGGGGAAGAAGAGCCCACCCCAGGCATTAGGAGATCAGCCCGAATTGAGATGCGGAGAGATCAAGAAGAGAGATTGGGTGCTGAGAGGGTTAACAATGTTGAACAGATGAACCCCTTACGAGAGGTGCCGTTTGGGAACGAACGGACTGGGTTCGTAGTACAACCTTTAAATTATGGGGATATCCAGCAACACCGTAACGAACTACCCCGTCTACTGGACGACCCCATCAGTGTGGGAATACAACTGGACCAATTTCTGGGGCCCAGTATATACACATGGGCTGAACTGCAGGCCATGATGAGAATACTATTTAATTACGATGAAATTGTTATGATCCGGAATAGTGCAATGGCCATTTGGGATAGGGAGCATCAGGACGGCCCTCACCGTGGAGAGCAGAAGTACCCCTTAGAGGACCCCCGGTGGGATCATAACGACGCGGGGAGACGCGCCAATATGACAGATCTCAGAAGCCTTATAATCAGGGGGATCCAAACCTGAGTGCCCAAACAGCGGAATTTAGCGAAAACATTCGAAGTTGGATAGAAAAAGGATGAATCCCCGAGTGAGTTTTTAGACCGTTTGCGGGAGTCCATGCGAAAGTATTCAGGTTTAGACCCCGATGGGGAAATAGGCAAGGGCATGCTTAAGGTGCACTTTGTGACTAAGTCATGGCCTGACATTTAGAAGAAATTACAGAAAGTGGAGGATTGGGCTGAAAAAGATGTTGCAGAATTATTACGGGAAGCACAGAAGGTGTACGTTCAGAGGGATGTAATAAGGGAGAAACAGAAGACAAAAATGATGGTGGCAGCTGTACGGGAAGCTTGTAAATCCACGGGAATGGGGGAGGGAGGTTATGGGGTGGAAAGAGGAATGTCGAAGAAAAGTTGGAGAGGGAGAGAAGCGAGACGGGGCAGAAGTGAGAGAGGAGGATTTTATGGATTTGAGCGGCCTCCAATGGCCGGATGTTACCATTGCGGGAAACTGGGACACTTCAAAAGGGATTGTCCCGAGTTTAAAAGGGAAAGAGAAGGGATGTATGAAATGGAGCATGAACAAATGGATTAGGGAAGTCAGGGGAGGATCGGAACACGGGCCTACCAAGAACCCCTGGTAAATTTACGGGTGGGCCCATTTAGACAAGATGTTACCTTCTTAGTTGACACAGGCGCCGGCAGGTCCTCAATCCCACCCATCCTAGGGGGGTTGGCTTCCAAGCTAAAACATTAAACATTTCAGGAGTTAAGGGTGGGGTTTTTAGTGCGAAAATATTCGAACCACAACCCTTGCGGCTGGAGGAGGAGGAGCTCCAGGTGGAACTCCTTCACCTCCCCCATCTTCCCTATGGGCTGTTGGGACGGGATTTGATCGTCCGTTTCGGATTACGAATAGAAGGATGAATTAGCCGTTACCATGTCATACCTTA
>NW_025178950.1:0-2235 GCF_004010195.1 Chiloscyllium plagiosum | reverse complement strand
CGAGCATGGAAACATATCCCGCGAGCCAACTTGTCCTTGCTAAACAGATAACCGAAATTAATCCATACATATCTCACAATATTTGTGCCTTATCTCTCCGAGGTCTTCCTGTCTATACACCCATTCAGATGCCTTTGAAATGTTGTGAGTGCACCAGACTCTGCCACTAAATGTGGCAATTCATTCCACACACAGAAAAGTTCTGTGTGAAAAACATGTGTCCCTCACATCCCTTTTAAATTTTTCCTCTCTCACATTAAATGTTTGCTGTGTAGATTTGAACTCGCGTGTCTTGTGAAAAAGTGCTCCCTGACTATTTAATTTGTCTGTCTTCCTCATGATTTTATAAGCTTCTGAGAGGCCATATCTAAGCCCTGAAGCTCCTGGGAATCTGACGAAGCCTATTCAGTTTCGTTCTCACCTCCAAGCAGTGCAAACCTTGCAAATCCTTGTAAAGGTTTTCTCAACGTACACTTGAAAGAAGTGTGTCCAGCTGCAGCACTTGCTTGACCGCGTGGTCACTCTGGAGCTGCGGGTGGACTCACTGTGGAGCATCAGCAATTCTGGAGAGTTATGTTGCCTCCCATGTGCTCAGGCCAGGGATGTCACCCATCGGCTGAAGATCATTCGAAAAGTGGATCGTGAACAGCCAGTTGTCTTGGTGCATACAGGCACGAGATGAGGACATGCAGGGAGAATTCAGGGAGCCAGGAGAGAAATTAAAAAGGAGGACCTCAAAGGTAGTAATCTCTGGATTGCTGCCGGTGCCATGTGACTGCCAGCGTAGAAATGAATAAAAAAAGGCACGATGAACACGTGACTTGAGGAATGGTGCTGCAGGGCGGGTTTCAGATTTGTTGGGCTGTGCGACCAGTTCAGGACAATGTGGGACTATAAGAAAATTGACGATCTACATCTGAACCAGACGGGAACGAATGTCCTTTCGGGAGTTTTTGCTACTGCTGTTGGGGAGGTTTTATACTAATGTGGCAGGAGGCTGGGAACCACAAGATTAACCAAGTCGGCAGTGAGGTGGAAACTGGAAACGCTAAGAATCAGGAAGATAACATTAAAAATGGGAAGAGTAGGCAGAGAGCAGATGAATGCAAAAGAACTGGTGGCCTGAAATGCATCTACTTTAATGCATGGAGGAAAGACAGATGAACATAGGGTTTAGGTTGATGCCGGGGAATATGACGTTATTGCGATCACAGAGATTTAGTTGAAGGAAGGGCATGGTTGGCAATCAAATGTTCTAGGATATAGATGTTTCAGATGGGACAGGGAGGGAAGAAAAAGGGGAAGGTGTTGCATTGCTGGTCAGAGATGATATCATGGCTGTGCGAAAGGAAGACACCATGTAAGGCTTGGGTCGTGAGACACTATGGATGGAGTAGTGAAATAAGAAGGGTGAGGTTAGATTTTTGGGGCTGTATTACAGTGAGCGTGAGGTGTAAGAAAAAGATAGTTAAACAGATCATGGAAAGACGTAGAGGCAATTCTTTAGTTTTGATTGGAGATTTCCGTTTTCCCAACATTGTCCGGGATACTCTTAGCGACAGAGGTCTGGATGGTATACCATTTGTAAGAAGCCTCCAGGTGAGTTTTCTGCGGCGGTATATCAATAGTCTGAGGAGGGAATAGGCCATATTGGAACTGATATTGGGGAATAAGCCAGGGCTGGCGATAGCAGTTGCCGTGGGTGATTTCTTTGGGAAGTGTCCAATATTCTGTAAGTTTTAGAATACTCATTGACAAAGATGAGAGTGGTCCTGAGGAAAGAGTACTATCCTGGGCCAAAGCTAATTATATCCAAATTATGCAGGAGGTCGGAAATGTGGATTGGACACAGCTATTTGTAGGAAAGTCCACAGTTCATATGTAGTAGGCTTTCAAAGATAGGTTAAATATAGTGCAGGATAGGCATGTCCCGTTGAAGAGAAAGTGAGGTCTGCAGATGCTGGAGATCAGAGCTGGAAATGTGTTGCTGGAAAAGCGCAGCAGGTCAGGCAGCATCCAGGGAACAGGAGAATCGACGTTTCGGGCATAAGCCTGAAGAAGGGCTTATGCCCGAAACGTCGATTCTCCTGTTCCCTGGATGCTGCCTGACCTGCTGCGCTTTTCCAGCAACACATTTCCATGTCCAGTTGAAGGTATAGGATTTGAAAGACAATATTCGTGAACTGTTGATGACAGGACAACTGTACGACTCGCCAAGAGGAAAAGGGAAGCATA
>NW_025178949.1:1193-2235 GCF_004010195.1 Chiloscyllium plagiosum | reverse complement strand
TGGACACATTTCAAGACATCATTGTATTTTCCTTTAGTTCACTACTTCACAGATCCTTCTTCGTAGTAAATTCTGATGAAGAATATTCACTTATCATCTCACCCATGTCCTGTGTTTCCACAAATAGGTAGCCTTGCTGATCTTCAAAACCCTATTCTCTCTTTAGTTACTCTTTTGACGTTCATAGATTTGCAGCACCACATTGGATTCTCCCTCACCCCGTTGGCTGAAGATAAGGCATGTCTGCATTTTCCATCCTGATTTCTCTCATGAGTATTATACCACTGCCTTTGATTCAAATGATTCCTGCTGTCTGCAGCTACTCCTTATTTTTCTTGAGCAGAACCACAATTCGGCTCGGCAACCAGTATTCCCCACGCCTATCATCCCTGACCTCCTCCTGAACAGGAACATACTGCAGCTAGACACTGTAATCTCATTTGTGAAGGTGCCCCACCTTCTGCCTCTAACTTCGCCCAGAGGCAAGATAAACTGCGGATGATGCAATCCAAAATAGACAGGCAGGAGGCTGGAAGAATACAGCAAGCAAGCCCCCATCCAGATGTGGAAGAACACAGCAAGCCTGACAGGTTCATAAGCTGGAGAAGTCAACGTTTTCGGATTGATCCTTTTTCAGGACTGTGGGAAAGTAGAGGAGGGGGGAATAGCTGCAGATAAAGGAGCAGAAGAGCAATGTGGTGAAGTCGGAAGAGGCCAAGAGAGACACGTTTTTTTTTCTCCTTAACCGAGTTCATCCCATTGCAAACTTTCTTCAAAGGATGCGCACTTTGAAGATGTTCTCTGCTTCCTCAGAACGCAGCCCGTCGCTCTCCTTTCCATTGCACCCTGCAACCAATCGGATTCAATCATCCCATTGACGAAACAGGTCGTGCCCTCTACTTGTCTCCACCTATCAGCATATCACCACTTGCCCCCTGCCTCCCCCTGCACTCACCTCGAGTTCAGAAAAGGAGTTAGACCCGAAATGTCCGTTTTTCCAACTCCTTGAAGTTGCCTGGCTTGCTGCGATATTCGAGCTTCC
>NW_025178949.1:0-504 GCF_004010195.1 Chiloscyllium plagiosum | reverse complement strand
CCTAAGCAGCACTCATCCATTCTATCCAGACCGAGTAAATATTCCCCTTTATTGTGATATGAAAAGTAATAAGGAAAGGGTTAACTGAACCTGTTTGTTCGGTAACTTTCACTGATGTCAGTCTCCATGGAATTCGCATTATCCCAGTGGAAAGTTTCCACCTTTAATGATAACGTCGCTCCATTCGATATGTTATCCCATAGCCTGAGTGGAACCATCAACGACAGCGCTAAAAGGGATCAGCAGCTTTAGTGAGAGAGAAGGAGTGATCAGAATCTCAGCACCTTCGACTGTAATGCTCCAAGAATGGACAGGAAATTACACTGGGATGTTTGGCTTCTTTCTACATATTATGATCGATGGTCATTACCACTTCGGATCATACGTGCAATTTATATTATTCAATATTTTTACTATCCAATCCTAGCTATTGCTTAGGTCCCTGGTAAGTCTCACTGCTTAACCATTGAGTCTATAAACCGTGTTTCACTGTAATACTGTTCT
>NW_025178948.1:0-2235 GCF_004010195.1 Chiloscyllium plagiosum | reverse complement strand
TGACCATGTTGGTTTCAGTTCTTTCATATGTAAGTCGCAAAATGTTTTTTTAGAAGCTACATTCTCGAGTGAACTTTAACAATTGGTGTCATGTCGGCCTAGATAAGGTATGAAAGGTATTAGCTCCCTGTGAGGCTGTCTGTGCCACAATGGTCAGACTGATTCTAATCTAAAAAATGGATTTACAGAATCTTACATGGATTTATGCAGTTTTTCAGCAAAGTAAAATGTAATTCTGCAAGTACAAATTCACCCAACAAATTTATATATGTATGTGTGCATATGAACGTGTGGGGGGCAGGGGGCAGTGTGGTGGTTATGAGTGTCTGTGTGCATGTGTGTGAGTGTAAAGGGATTTAGGTCTGTGAGAGGGTCTGTGTCTGTGTCTGTGTCTGTGTGTGGTGCAGTGGGGTCATCTGTAGTGTGACATGAACCCAAGGTCCTGATTGAGGCTATCCCAATGGGTATCGAACTTGGCAATCAGCCTCTGCTCAACCACTTTTCGTTGTTGCCTGTCCCGAAGTCCACCTTGGAGGATGGTCACCCAAATGAAAATGAGCACCTCACCAAGATCTTGCCCACATCTCCACGTCTCACCTTTAAACAGCCACCAGACCTCAAACAGATCATTGTTCATAGCAAACTACCTGGCTTTCAGGACAACACCATACAACCTTGTCACGGAAGACGCTGTAAGACATGTCAGAGTGTCATCACAGATACTACCATTATGCATGGCAGGTACTTATGCGACTCAACCGACGTTGTCTATTTCTTACGCTTCAGGCAAAGATGCCCTGAGGCATGGTATATTGGCGAGACCAAACAGAGGCTACAGCAACAGATGAATGGACACTGCAGAAAAATCAACAGACAAGAGTGTTTTCTTCCAGTTGGAGAACACTTCAGCAGTCCAACACATTCGACCTCGGACTTTTGGCTCACCGTCTTCCAAGGTGGACTTTGGGACAGGCAACAACCAAAAGTGGCCAAGCAGAGACTGATAGCCAAGTTCAGTACCCATGGAGATGGCCTCAACTGGGACCTTGGGTTCATGTCATACTACAGGTGACCCCATTGCACTACACAGACAGACAGACACACACGCACACATGCCTACACACACCTTTTCTCATACACTCCCACACACACCCTCTCACAGACTTAAACACCTTTACACTCATACTCACAAGCATATGCACAGCCTCTCACAGACACTTATAACCATCCAACACCGCCCCCCCACCCATGCGAGCACACTCACATGCACACATACACATATAAGTTTCTGGGGTGAATTTCTACTTGCAGAATTACATTTTACTTTGCTCAAAAACTGCATCAATCCATGTAAGATTCTGTAAATTTGTTTTTTAGATTAAAATCAGTCTGACACAGACAGCCTCGCAAGGAGCTAACACTTTCAATACCTTATCTGGGCCGACATGACACCAATTGTTAAAGTTCAGTTGAGAATGTAACTTTTTAAAAAAACGTTTTGCAATTTACTTATGAAAGAACTGAAACCAACATGGTCATTCTAAAAGATGAGAAACTTAACAAACAATCCAGGTCTTTTTCAATACATAATTTTAGTTACATCACACTGTAAAGTTTGATATAAATTCTGTGTCTTACAATCTTATTCTTCACAATCACCTGATGAAGGAACAGCGCTCTGAAAGCTAGTGCTTCCAAATAAACCTGTTGGACTATAACCTGGTGTTGTATGAATTTTAAGTGTGTTTATTTAGTGATCAATAGAACTCTTGGCCATCAAGGGATTAAACAATGTGTTAGGGAGAGGGTAATATTATATACTGTACAGTAAATAACACTTATGACGTATGCTGTATAGTCCTTCATAGAAGCCCTACAGTGTTGAAGCAGGCCATTCAGCCTATTGAGCCCATACCAGTCCTCCGAAAAGCATCCCAACTACTCCCTCACTATATCCCTATGGTCCTGCATTTCCCATGGCTAATGCACACACTGGACACTGGGCAATTTTGCATGGCCAATCTGCTTAATTTGTTTATCTTTGGCCTAATGTTGAGCATCCCAGTCTTAAAAGCAGTTTAACTATTTCATCGTAGAAAAATATTACATCTTTAAAATAATGATTAAACGCTTGCATCATTAAAGCACAATACATGGAAAACTTGTTAGTATTTATTGTCAAGCCAATATTATTTCATATTACATAGAACATAGAAGAATACAGCGCAGTATAGG
>NW_025178947.1:0-2235 GCF_004010195.1 Chiloscyllium plagiosum | reverse complement strand
GTCAGCAGTATGATGGAATAGTCTGCACTTGCTGAGATGGTTGCAGTTACAACAGTGCTCAAGAAGCTCAATGCCAAACAGGACAAAACAATGTGCTTAATTGTGGCAGATGGAGTTTAATTCAGATAAGTGCGAGCTGCTGCAGTTTGGGAAAGCAAATCTTAGCAGGACTAATATATTTAATGGTAAGGTCCTATGGAGTGTTGCTGAACAAAGAGACCTTGGAGTGCAGGTTCATAGCTACTTGAAAGTGGAGTCGCAGGTAGATAGGATAATGAAGAAGGCATTTGGTATACTTTCCTTTATTGGTCAGAGTATTGAGTACAGGAGTTGAGAGGTCATGTTGCAGCTGTACAGGACATTGGTTAGACCACTGTTAGAATATTGTGTGCAATTCTGGTCTCCTTCCTATTGGAAAGATGCTGTGAAACTTGAAAGGGTTGAGAAAAGATTTACAAGAATGTTGCCGGGGTTGGAGATTTTGAGCTATCGGGAGAGGCTGAACAGGCTGAGGCTGTTTTCCCTGGAGCATCGGAGGCTGAGGAGTGACCTTACGGAGGTTTATAAAATCTTGAGGGGCATGGTTAGGATAAATAGACAAAGTCTTTTCCCTGGGGTGGGGGAGTCCAGAACCAGAGGGCATAAGTTTAATGTGAGAGGGGAAAGATAGGAAAGGGACCTCAGGGGCAACTTTTTCACACAGAGATGGGACGTGTATGGAATCAGCTGCCTGAGGAAGTGGTGGAGGCTGGTACAATTGCAACATTTAAAAGGCATCTGGATGGGTATATGAATAGGAAGGGTTTAGAGGGATGTGGGCCAGGTGCTGGCAGGTGGGACTAAATTGGGTTGGGATATCTAGTTGGCATGGACAAATTGGACTGAAGAGTCTGTCTCTGTGCTGTCCATCTCTGTGACTCTCTATGAAAGCTGTCAACAGGAAACAAAGCAGGAATTGGCATTGTCGTGAGGTTTGTAACATATTAAGCTATCTCCACTTGTGTTGCTCAAGGCAAATTAGGTTCTATATTGTTTGAGCATAAGAGGATTTTGTGATATTATAAAGGGGTTGATTATGTTTAAATCAAAAGAGATTACAATCAGGTGAATACAAACAACTGAAAATAGAGATGAGATATAAATAAAGATGCTTTTATACGATTGTTGAGATTAAACAGTGCAACTGGCAGGCAGAATGGATATCAAATATGTAGGTTAATCTGCAACTTAATGCTGTTTATATTTGATATCCATATCTTTATTTACAGTACAAATAACATATCTAATTCCAAATATTAAGAATGATTGGAGACTATTATCTGGAAGATAAAGCATACAATACAAATATCATCAGAATGTTAGATATATGACACATTGATGAAAGTGAGCCAATGCTATCCAGCAGGGCTTTGAGGAACAGCATGCCAGATTTTGGAAGATATGAAACTTGACACCGAAAGAGGAGGAAACAGTTGAGTTGTGCAGAGGAGACTGCCACTGATAAAGAGATTGTGGTGGCATGCAAGTGGTAAAAATCTCATGGGATATGTTAAAAAGTTGTGGAGGGAAAATGAGCTCAAAATGCAAATGGTGGTTAGAAGAAGTGAGTGGAATAATGCAGTCGAAGCAATCAAAATGAAGAGAAAAAGCAGATAAACTGAAACATTTACGTGAAAGTGGAAAATGATGGGTGTTTCACCAATGGATGGACTGAACGTTTTAAAAAGAGAACTAGCTGTACAACTAAAAAAAATATTGGTATTTTAAGTGGTAAAACAGGTAGACATGAGGAAATACAAATATCATATATGATGTTGAAATATGAACCAGCTATGATTTAATTAAAGAGTGAAACTGGTTTAAGGAGCCAAATGGTCAGCTGTTGATCATCTAAGCACATGACAAAAGAAACCACAGTAGAAGAAACATGAAAAGAAAGGAAAATATTGGGAGCAGAATCCGAAAGGAACAGTCGAAACAAGCAAACAAATACTGTACCTGAATCCAGGAATAGTGAAGTAGCCTTTAAAAAAAGCACAACAATCTCGAGTTGTATTAAAACTGTGGTACCTAGAGTTGTATTACAATGGGAGTGAAATTAAACAGTACAGAGATGCTTATAGTGGAGACAGAAATTAAAAGGAAACAACAATAAGTTGAATAATAAGTGGAAATAATGCATAAAAAAGTATATCAATACCTCGTACAAGGCCAAAAAAAGACAGGACTGGATTT
>NW_025178946.1:0-2235 GCF_004010195.1 Chiloscyllium plagiosum | reverse complement strand
CTCTCCAGGGATATGCCCACAGTCATGTTTGTGTTGGGCCAATATGCCTTTGTGTTTTGCAGCTATCTCTCCCACAGCCAGATCCTTGGTCATTATCAGAGGTTTAAACCAGAACTTTCCTGTTGTACTGACTCGATTAGCATAGGGACCTGTTGAGGTGATGGATGGGGTGTTAATGGCTGTAGGTAACTGCCCTATGCAGGCATTCACTGGGTCGAATCTAAAATTACATCTCATCAGATAATCAATGCCAAGTATGTGGTTCCCCCCTCCCGGTTGATTAAAATAGCAGGACACTAGCATGTAATATCACCCAGTTTAAATTCTATCGATTCAGTTACGTATGCCTCCTGTACATGACCAGTCAATAGTCCCTGTGGTCCGCCAGGGTATATTTTTAAATCTCGAGGTGTTCAGGGTTGTGTCGGAATCTCCGGTATCCCAAAGGAATTTGACAGGGCGACCTCCTACCTCGCTGTTGACTTGTGGCCAACCTGCACCATCCTACTTCGTGTCACAGACCCATATCAGGGAGGCAGAAGCCTGACACTGTCGTGCAGATGCCTCAAAGGTTGGCATTGAGGGTACGGGGTTGGTTAGTCTCCCACACCCAGGACATTCTCCTCAGAACCCTTGCCTCATTGTGTCTTGCCTCTGCAGGATTGAAGTTCACACACACCTTCCTGCTCTCCTTAGTGCCCTGGGAAACTAAACTCCTCACCCCACTTAGCTGAGTTAGCCTCGGATAACTGACCCCTGTCTAAGTCTCCAGAAACCCCAGTGATGTGTACCCAAAGTGACCGGCAAAGACAGTTGGGTGTGTGCCTTTCTTTTGCCTACCTTTATCCAAGCCGTCGACAGGGTCCCCTCTGTTATAACCGATTGCTGTCAGGATTGGCTTTTTCATGTTGATAAGGGCTCTGTCTCTTACATTTGCTGGGGCTGGGATCATGGGCTGTACTGACTGGCTCAAACATATTACAATAAGTTTCACCTCCTCTCTCTCGTTCAGACCCTGTAAAATGTTCTGCTGCCTGAACTTCTTAAAGAATGTGAAAGGATCAGTGGATGGTTCAAATTCAGGAATATTTTTTGCTATCTTTAGAATTAGTTTAGATTCCCTACAGTGTGGAAACAAGCTCTTCGGGCCAACCAGTCCACACCGACCCCGCGAAGAGTAACCCAACCCGACTCATTTCCCTCTGACTAATGCACCTAACACGACAGACAATTGAGCATAGTCAGTTCACCTGGCCTCCACATCTTTGGACTGTGGGAGGAAATCAGAGTACCCGGAGGAAACCCACGCAGACACGGAGAATGTGCAAACTCCACACAGACAGTCACCCAAGGCTGGAATCGAACCTGGGACCCTGGTGCTGTGAGGCAGCAGTGCTAACACTGAGCCACCGTGCCACCCATAGAGTAGGATCTCGACAGGCTTGGAGGGCTGAAGGGCCTGTTCCTGGGCTGTAAATTTTCTTTGTTCTTTGTACAGTGTGGAAACAGACCCTTCAGCTGAACAAGTCCACACTGACACTCCAAAGAGTAACCCAATCAAACCCATTCCCCTTCCCAATATTTACCCCATCCCAATATATACCCAACCTACACATCCCTGACCACTATGGGCAATGTAGCATGGCTAATTCACCGAACCTGCACATCTTTGGATTGCAGGAGGAAGCCGGAGCAAACCCAGGCAGACGCGGGGAGAATGTGCCAACTCCACACAGGCAGTTATCCAAGGCTGGAATTGAACCCAGGTCCCTGGTGCTGTGAGGCAGCAGTGCTATCCACTGAGCCACCATGCTGCCCTGATCTCTGCAGACTGTGCAGCGGTAAATGGGGTGATGTATGTGATTGGGGGCAGGTCCTTCGGGTCCCCGACCTGCCTTTCAGTTGTTATCGGGTTCAGTGTGAACGGGAGTGTTCCCAGGGGCATTGAAGGAGGAGACTCCTCTGGGAAGGGTGGGGATAGACCCCAAACCTCTGTGCTCCTGGTACACTGTTGACCGTCTTCCCTGAGCTCATCCCAGTCTATCCTTTGTCCTTTTTCTTCTCTAACCTCTCCGTATGGGCACATTATGCAATTTCGAATGGAAAGCTGTGATTTTAATTAGTCAATTTCCTGCAGACACTTGGTATGATCTGCAGCTGCCTGCTTCTTCACTTGGAGTTGGAGGCCACGTGTCGTGTGTCCAAGTTCTCAGATGACACGAAGATGAGTGGCAG
>NW_025178945.1:0-2235 GCF_004010195.1 Chiloscyllium plagiosum | reverse complement strand
ATCACAAACTAAAGAATTTAGATTGGCGAGCACTAGCGTCGGCCACATTTGGGAAGTTTGCATAAACCAAAATACAAAGGAAAACATTTCAAAACTGGCAAGAAATATGAAAAGAAACGAACCGCAAGAGTTTTCCCATATCAAAAAAAAACGTTCATAATGTGTGTGTGACCCTTGGAAGGAAGGCAGGAAAGAATATGTGGGTCACCGGGAGGATGTGACTGGGCAACTGGTTTCAGGGAACAGGCAGAGAATTTAAAACAGAATTTTACATCGTTCCTCACAGGGGAAGGCACAAAGAGTTTCAATATTATAAACAAAATTGTAGTCAGATGAAAGTTTTGCACTGTTTCTAACAAAACGAATAAGGCTTTTCTCAAACAGAAAAGACCAAGGGTAAACAACTCATCAGCAATTCATAGCTTGCTTTAATAGAAGTGGTTACAGAGTGACTGGTGGCACAGTGTGAAATATTCCACAACTCTCGGGATTACAGGAGTGTTCCAGTGAAACTGGCGAAACTCCAATGTGGCGCCTGTCTTCAAGAAGAGAGTGAGTCTTCAAGTGTTTAGGTGCTCCCTTTAGATGAATAGTGGAGCATATTTGAGCGGCTTAATGGCCTCATGATGCACTTTGATCCTGAGTGATGTTAAAAAAAGTAAAACTCTGCTCCTTCCTCTGATGCGTTACATACTGGGGGATGAACATTTTGCTAAAGTTGAATTATTTCGAAAATTATCTGGAACATTGTACAAACGACATCATCCAGAGAATTCTAGAAATTGCACTCTTAAGGACATTTTATAACTATGTGGGGGTATTGCGTACGAGAGAGAGAGAGAGAGAGTGCTGCTTTGCAGTGGTGAGAGTGATGGATCCTTATTCTGGGGAAGGCGCTAACAGATATACAGTGAGTGTGAGAAAGTAGAGAGAATACGGTGACCCTTATTCTGACAGAGCGGGGAAGGTTATTGATGCTTTTTCTGTATTTCTAGACTTTTCATTGGACCGCAGATACTGCACTGAGCTGGGTGCGGAGCTCATCCCATGCTCAGTGTGTCTGGTGGTGCGGCTCCCTCTGGGAAGAGAATGGTCTTCCTCTGTACTAGACTATTCACCAGGCCCTCCGTGCCCCTGCCCCCTTGGTGTAATTGCCGCTTATCTGGCATGCTCGGGTAAACTGTGCAGGACAGCTCCAAACTGAGAAAGCTCAACCGTGTGCCCATTGGCCTTTTAATGATGGAAGCAGTACCAGGGATCACTGACTATCCAGGGGCATCCGGGAGTTGGTGTGTACCTCCAGCCATGATGGGTGGGAGATTCGGGCTGGTATTGAATGAGAGGGACACCATGGAGTGGGGTGGATTGTTAATGAGCTGAAAATGTGTTGCTGGAAAAGCGCAGCAGATCAGGTAGCATCCAGGGAACAGGAGAATCGACGTTTCGGGCATAAGCCCTTCTTCAGGAACTTATTGTTAATGAGGTGAGTTCGATAAGATAACACCAGGAAACTAGCTCTGCCTCGTGCAGACATTCCTTCTGTCACATTCAATAAAAATGGCACTGAGACAAATTATTCTTCTGTTCAGCCCAATGAATCGAAGACTCTGCTGATCCTACTTCCAGTTACAACGCTGCAGGACAAATACTTATCCAAAACTCTCCATCATCTCAACTTACACCAATATCCTGCTCAACCACCATTCCTGTACAGTGACCTATATTGCAAGCTGCTATCGAAATGTTTTCATTTCACAATTTTTAAACCTACCATCAGATCTTTCTCTGAAATTCTCTCTCCCCCTCTCTTTTAACCAAGCTCCTCCCATTTGTTGGTAGTTAAACTGATTCCCCCGCCATCTCTCTCTGGCAGTGAGGTCCACGCCCACAGCACCCTTGTGCCATGCCATAATGGAGATATGGAGCTGTAAATGGAGGGAGCTGCACATCCTGTCACTTCCATCATGATCTACAAGTTTCCCCACGCTGCGCAGTGATCTGATAGAGTGTTACTCAGCAATGCAGCGATTGGTGCACACAGCTGTGTATACTGGGAAGGTAACTTCTCCAGATTAATGGATACATTCACTGCTATTCACTGCACAGCTCCCCATACTGCACAGCTATCCAGTCCGTGTGTATAGAACAATGCCTTTGTGTGTTCTGAACATTGCCCTGTGCTGAACAGATCATCGAGTCCTGTTCATAGATCAGTGCACTGTTGGACAGATACGT
>NW_025178944.1:0-2234 GCF_004010195.1 Chiloscyllium plagiosum | reverse complement strand
AAAACCTCAACAAGAAACTCACTCCTGTCCCTCTCTCAGGACAAAATGGATCATATTAGATTATGAAGCAAACAAGATCAGCAAAATGTGCTTAAAATTCAGAAGTGTGAGTGTGCTTTAAGAGTAAGTTGTAAAGGGATCGCAAAGGGTCTGCTCACAGGAGGAGGGCAGGTGGAATGGGAATCATTGTCAGGGTTTAATGACGTGACAGGAACAGGGAGAGATGAAGGTGCTGGAGGTGGTGAGAGTGTAACAGAGAGTGGTCAGGATCTGAACGGTGTTACAAAGCCAGTACGGATTGCTGCAGCTGGAGGGGTTTGCAGAGATAGGGAGGGACATTGGAGAGAGAGGATCAACCAGCTGCTCATCCTAAACCACCACATTAGTGGCCACAGGGTTTTTCATACACACTATTGACTATCCTCAGGCCATAGGAGCATTTACATAAAGTATTGACGAATTACAGGCCAGAGGATAATTCACACACTGTATTGACCGTCCTCGGGACACAGGATTATTCACAGATAGTATTGACCATCCTCAGGCCACAGGATTATTCACACAGTTATCAGCATTCTCAGCATACAGGATTATTCATACTCTATTGACCATCCACAGGCCACATTATTACTCACACACAGTATTGACGATTCACAGGCCACACGTTTATTAACACACAGTATTGACCATTCTCAGGCTGCAGGATTATTCACACACAGTATTGCCCATTCATAGGTCTCATAATTATTAACACACAGTATTGAACAACCTCAGGCAACAGGATTATTCACACACTGCATTGACCATCCACAGGCCACAGGATTATTCACACACAGTATTGAATATCCTCAAGGCACAGGATTATTCCCACACAGTATTTGACTATTTTCAGGCCACAGGCTTATTATCACACAGCATTGACCATCATCAGGCCACCGGATTATTCACACACATTATTGAAAATCCTCAAGCAACAGGATTATTCACACACAGTATTGATCATTATCAGGCCACAGGATTATGCACACAGAGTATTAACCATCCTCGGGTCACAGGATTTCTCACACACTGTATTGACCAGCGTATGGCCACAGGAGTTTTGAACACACTGTCTTGAACATTTACAGGTCACAGGATTACCCACACACAGTATTGACTACCCTCAGGCCACAGGATTATTCACACACAGTATTGACCATTCACAGGACGCAGTATTATTAACAAACAGTATTGACTATGCACAGGCCACAGATTATTAACACACAGTAGTGACCATTCAATGGCCACAGCCTTATTCCCGCACAGAATTGACTATCGTCAGGCCACTGGATTATTCCCACACAGTATTGACTACACTCAGGCCACATGTTTATTCACGCAGAGTATTGAGCGGTCACAGTGCACAGAATTATCCACACTCCGTGTTGACTATCCTTCGGCAAAGGTTTATTCCCACACAGTATTGACGATTCACAGGCTACAGGATGATTCATACACATCATTGACCATCCTCAGGCCACAGGATTATTCACACAAAGTATTGACCATTGACAGTCCAAAGGATTAATTGCACACTGTGTTGACCATCCTCAGTCCATAGGATTACTCACATACAGTATTGACCATCCGAAGACCACAGGATTATTCACTCACAGTAATGACCATTCACAGGCCACAAGATTATTCACACAAGCATTGACCATTCACAGGTAACAGGATTATTCTCACGCAGGATTGAACAACCTCAGGCAACAGGATTAATCACACATCGTATTGATCATTCTTAGGCCACAGGATTACTCACTCACAACCTCCGGCCACAGGAATATTCACAAACAATATTCAACATTCTTAGGACAGAGGATTAATCACACATAGTATTGATCATCCTCCGGCCAGAGGATTAATGGACACACTTTTTGACCACTTACAGGTAACAGGATTATTCACACACAGTATTGTCCATCCACAGTCCACAGTATTATTCACACACATTATTGTGCATTCACAGTGCACAGGATTATTCACACATAGTATTGACCATGTTCAGGCCACAGGACTATTCACACACAGTATTGAGCATTCACAGTGCACAGAATTATTCAACACTTTGTATAGTCCATCCACAGGCCACACTATTACTAATAAACAGTATTGACAGTTCACAGGCCACAGGATTATTCGCACACAATTTTGACCACCCTCAGGCCACAGGATTGTTCACACACAGTATT
>NW_025178943.1:0-2234 GCF_004010195.1 Chiloscyllium plagiosum | reverse complement strand
GCAACACTGCCAACTCTAAGCAGGTTTTGTCCATCCTCAAACTAGAAGAATTTGTGTGAAATTGTGTTTGCAATTGCACAACTCCACTGCTCTCAGGGTAAGATACCTTCAGACCAGTAAAAGCTGGGCCTGTGACACTCAAATCCAAATGATGTTTCCAACACCAGTTCAATATTACTGTTTGCTGTTTTTATTGCCACCTGTACCTTAGTTCTGGAGGCAGGAAATGAAGTCAACTGTTGTTCTGTTTCTTCCGAATGTATCTGACTTCCAGCATCATTGCAGAGACAGAAGGTATCAATACCATAAGAAACAAGGCATGAGGTTATGTAGAAAATAATTGAACAAGCCAGGCATAACGTGTCGGGTCTTGGTTAGTAATTGGGACTCGAAATGTTGTTGGTTACTGGTTTTGTGGTTACAGTATGGCATTCGAGTTAGTTATTTATTCGTTACTAAACACCATATGTAGCAAAGCAGATATATATCATAAAATTATGCCACTTTATCTTTGTAATCTGCTTTACTCAACATCCAACTGACATATATTAAATGCCGCTGGAGCTAAAAAACGGGAGCATTCATGTGGAAATCTATTGCTGATTATTGCTCTCCTATCGTCCATGTAATTCTGTTTCCTGTTAGAAAGCTAATAGAAAAAGATGCCTTTTTGCCACGTCTCTGACCTCTCGTCTCAGAGTCCAAGAAAAATCAGGTCCCAGGCATTATTGGAGGTGAAAAGTTCATATCCTTTATCATACAGTGTGCAATTCACAGTCTGAGTAATGCTCTTGTTAATGAATAGTATCAAATATTTTCATCCCATTGTAGCCTCTGCCCAGGTTTCAGTTGTTAAATTCAAAATGCCATTTTGAAAACATTTATTAATCCATCCAGGGATTTACAGTAAACACACTGCAAGTTGGACATCTCACTTGAGGCACTCAGAGGCTGACTTAGTTCTTTAGGATTTTCAATCCTTTTTGTCTTTTTTTGAAGCCAGTAATGGAGACATCAGACAGAGAGAGCCAACTCCCCAGAAATAACTTCTTTTGTTCTCCAGTGCGGACACAATAATGGGACCCACCCTGTCATCTCCATCTCAATACCCATGCAGGACCAAGCCCACAACAGCACACAGTGACAACAGTGAAAACACTGTGTGGAGACAATGACAGAGGCTGTTATTCAGCGTAGGCGGGAATGCTAAACCGAGACCAATGTAATGTATTCTATACAAAGCAAAGATATGCCATAGGCTAGGTCAAGGAGCCAAACACACCCCATCCTGGCCCTGGGCACCTGGATACCGAAGGCTCTGTCATCTGCTGGCAAGAGGCCCACTCTGTAGCATGGAGTGCCTCAGTTTCTGCTGTTTGTGGCGCCTCAGTAAAATCACCTTGACAATGAGTCAGAACTTTATCGAGGGTTCTGCCATTTAGTTTCAAATTGGGGTAATTAAACAATATTGAAGAGACTTATTGGCACTTCATCCACCTACTCCAAAAAACGGGCATTAAAGCAGAGGTTGCCAACAATTACATACAATTCTTGAATATTTATACTTGGCAAGCACAACATCAAAATTAGCCAAATACAACACCAGCAGCAACAAACAGCCTGGGAGGGCAAGAGTGATAGCTAATTGACCAGAAACGTCCCAGCAAGGTCGGTTGGCCTAAGCCATTGCTTGAAATGTACATTGCTTTGTAACGCTTTCCCTGAAAGCCCCCTCATACCTACCTCCTAGTCTTTGATTTTGAAAACAAATCCTAATTGCTTGACATCCATTTCACTTCAATGTGAAGGTCTTTATTATGTTTCACTGCATCAGGTACAATATCAGTATTAATTGGTGTGTCGCTGCATTTCACATTGATTCTAAGTTTCACATGTTTTCAGCTACAACTGGATCTCAAGGCTGATTGTAGCACTGCAGATTACAAGCCTCATTGAGACCAGCTCACTCAACACAGTCCAGGGTGTTCTTGGTTAGAGTAACTTATTATTACCACATTCCAAATGTACAACGTCTGTTCATGGAATCATTGGGGCAGCATTTCTTTCAATGAACACTTTGTTTGTAATGTCAGCCCTAAACTGGGTGGATGTGAATTTAAAATCACCTCTGTCATTTACCTGCCAGGAGTTTCATTTGTTTATAACAAGGCAGGAGCAAGGAGGCCTTGCAGGAGCAGTCCATTGAGGCCTACGTGTGTGTGGGGAGGGGTGCG
>NW_025178942.1:0-2234 GCF_004010195.1 Chiloscyllium plagiosum | reverse complement strand
CGTGTCTCCGTCTCTGCTCCACGTCTCCGTCCCCGCTCCAAGTCTCCGTCCCCGCTCCATGTCTCCGTCCCCGCTCCGTCCCCGCTCCTCTGTCCAGCTCCTCTCTGCTCCATGGCTCCAGCCTATAAACATGTTGGAGATGATTTGCATGAGCCTTACTGGATTGATACCTGGAATGAAGAGGATGTGTAATGAGGAAAGGCCGGACAGATTGGGCTTGTTCCACTAGGGTTTAAAAGAGTGAGGGCTGACTTGATCGAAGTGTTTAAGACCCTTGACATAGTCGTTGTAAAATGGATATTTCTTCATGTGGGTGAGACCAGAACAAGGGGTCACTGTTTTAGGACAGAAATGAGGAGAGGCTCTTGCAACATGAGTCAATGAATATTAGGGGGGGGGGGGGGGGGGGGGGGGGGGGGGGGGGAGGTCGATTCTTGTTCGACAGGGAATCACGCAGTTGGGGTAGATATGAATTTGAAACACAAATTTCCATAATGTCCACAATGGCTCATACTAGTTTCTATAGATACACCATAGAACACACTCTATCTGATGTATCACAGGATGGAATGGTGACTGCTGTGCCTAAGACTCTGCAAGAAATTAGGGAAAGTTGCAAACACAGCCCAGGACATCACCAAACCCAGCTTGCCTTCCATTGACTCTGCCTGTACATTCCACTGCCTTGGGAAAGCAGCCATCATCATCAAAGACCCCTCCCACTCCAGATATAATCTAATTCACACTCGTCCATTGGGCAGAAGACACAAAAGTTTGAAAACACGTACCAACAGTCTTAAGAACAGCTTCTTCCCTGCAATTATCAGATTTATGAATGGATCTCTCATATATTAGAGTTGATCTTTCTCTGTACTGTCTCTGTAACTGTAACCTTATATCCTGCATTCTGTTACATTACCCTGATGTACTTAGCACGGTGGCTCAGTGGTTAGCACTGCTTCCTCACAGCGCCAGAGGCCTGGGTTCAATTCCAGCCTCAGGCGACTGCCCCGTCTGGAGTTTGCACATTCTCCCCGTGTCTGCGTGGGCTTCCTCCCACAGTCCAAAGATGTGCAGGCCAGGTGAATTGGCCATGGTAAATTGCCTATAGAGTTCGGTGCTTTTGTTCGGGGGAACGGGTCTGGGTGGGTTACTCTTCGGAGGGTTGGTGTGGATTAGTTGGGCCGAAGGGCCTGTTTCCACACTGTAGTCAATCTAATCTTATGTTGGGTATAATTTGCCTGGTTAGCACACAAAACAAAACTTTTCACTGTATCTCAGTGCATGTGACAATAATAAATCAAATCAAATCAAACTAAATTGATCAGGGATGATATTATTGAATAGCGGAGAAAAGCCAGGGACCAAATGGCTGACATCTCCCACAAGATCTATTTTATTATTTTCATTTGATGGAACAGTGATATATTTCCAAGTCTGGGTGGTGAGCGGCTTGGAGGGGAAACTGGCAGGAGGTGGTGTTCCCATGTATTTGCTGCTCTTGTCCTTCTCGGTGAATAGGCTGTGACACCAGGATGAAGAATAGAAACTTGACCCGGTTACAGATGATCCCCTTGAACAGTGGAAACACACTCCAAAAACAGGGCTCCTTTGCCGAAGAACACGTGGAAAAGTCAAACCTCACCTGCGCAATACTGCCATCTCCAGGCTGTGAATGGTTCTGAAATCCAGACGTGGAACAGAGGAACCCAGAGTTGGGGCCACCTACTGTCAGACTCCAGAGTTTCTCCATCATCAGAGGTTTCTGAAGGAACAAATTACTGCTGATGCTGGAATCTGTACTGAAAGCAAAAAATGCTGGAAATCACAGCAGGACAGGCAGCATCCATGGAGAGAGCAAGCTTCACGTCAGCTTTCATGAAGAGTTATCTGGACTCGAAACTTTAACTTGCTCTCTTCTCCATGGATGCTGCCTGACCCACTGTGATTTCCAAAGGTTCCTGACCTTCATTTTATCCATTGCCCCACCCACCTCTCCCCTTCCGAGTTCGGACTTCCCCTCGGCCTTCCTGATCATCTTCCAAAGTGTGCAATGGTGTTCCACATTCTACTGTCTATAAATAGGAGTTCATTCAGACCTCTGCTGTCTATGTTCCATTCCCCGCTCACCCTGTGCACACCAACTCAAATCATCTCCCACTTGAACAGCTGCTTGATTTTAAAACTCTCATCTTTGTTTTCATTGGATGAAGAGACTCCATGAATAATGCCCA
>NW_025178941.1:0-2234 GCF_004010195.1 Chiloscyllium plagiosum | reverse complement strand
GACATTGAACAGGCATTTGCGTCGGTCTTCACAATGGAGGATATTAATTACATGCCAGTAATTGACAAAGTGATGACGGTTGGTGACCGTCATTATAACAAAAAAGAGTTGGATTGTTGGAGCTAATTAACATCGCAGGGTGTTAAACGCGATGGTGTGTTAAAAAGAAGTTTGCTGACGGTATTTTTCCAAAATTAGTTGGTCTCTGGGGCAGTCCCAGCTGATTGGAAAACATAAATATGACATCACTGTTTAAAAAGGGAGGCAGACAGAATATGAGGAATTAGATCAGATTACTTACAGTGTCGAAACCGGCCCTTCGGCCCAACAAGTCCACACCGACCGCCGAAGCGCAACCCACCCAGACCCATTTCCCCAACATTATAGAACTTTGTTTAACCTCTGCAGTGCAGAAATTTCTTGAGTCTATTATCGAGGAAGAAATAGCAGGGCATCTCGACAGAAACTGGACAGACGCAGCATGGGTTAATGAAGGGCAGGTTATGCCTGAAAAATCTTTTCGAGTTCTATGATGGCATTACGAGCATGGTGTATAACGGGACCCAGTGAATTGGTGTACCTAGATTTTCAAAATGCCGTCGACAATTTGCGGTTCAGGGGCTGACAGCAAACGGATGCGTGCTGTTAAGGGTAAAGTATGAGCATGGATTCAGGATTATTTTTCCAACAGGAAGCGCAGAGCGGGGATAAATCAGTGCTATTCTATTGTCCATCAACGATTTGCCTCAGGGATCGCTACTGGGACCGCAATTACTTACAACTTATATGGATGATTTGGATTTTGGAGCCATGCGCATCGTGTCAATGTATGCAGTTGACACAAAGGTGAGTAGCTGAGCAAAGCGTGCGGAGGACAGTGAAACTTTGCAGAGGAACATTGAAATATTGGGTTAATGGGCAATATTCTGGCGGATGGAATTCCGGATTTGAAGATGTTCGCTGATGACAAGAGACTATGTGGAATAGGATTGTATCGAAAATTCAGAAGAATGAGGCCGGATCTTATGGGAACATATAAAATTATGAAGAGCATGTGTGAGATAGAAGTAGAGAGCATGCTTCCGTTGGCGGATGAAACTAGGACAAAAGGGCACAGCCTCAAGATTAGGACGAGCTGAGTTAGTACTGAATTGAGAAGGAATTCCTTCAACCAGAGACGTACTCTATGGAACTCTTGTCCAACGAAGTAGTTGATGATACATCAATAAATGGTTTTTTTTAAGCTAGGGCTGATTTTTATTTGAACAATAAAGGAAGTAATGATTACCTTCACAGGTTGGTTAAGTGGATGCATATCCATGGAAAGATCAGGCATGATCTTATTGAATGGCGAAGCAATCTCTAAGGCCCGTATGGCATAGTCTTGATCCTCGTTCTCATGTTCTATGAATGTATGTGTCACATATTCCGCGATTTTAGGGAAAGCTTCCATGGGGAGGTGTTGAGACAGAAGGCACAGTGCACCACGGTCCTGCGGAGGTAATGGTTCCTGGGGAAGGCGGACAAGGGCGGGGAAGGGAATATATGTTTGGCAATAGTATTTCTCTGGAGGTGGTGGAATTAGGAAAATATTTCGTTGATGACTTGGAGTACCATAGCGCTTAAGGTTCCAGACCATGTTCTGAAAAACATGGGATAAGAATGGAACGTTTCATGACGGGATTTTCTTGACTCCCTAAAGTCCGTCGAACACATAGCCTGCGATTACACGCCACCTATGAGTTGTCACCGGCAGTCTCCATTAACAGCTGTTCACTCTCCGATCGAGAGCGTTATTCACCTCATTGACCAAATGTTCTTCTCTTTCTTTTGTTCTTTCCCGACCAACTGTTTACTCCTTTACAAAACAGAATGAGACATGATGGGATAGTTCCTGTTCGCCTGGATGATTGCAGTTTTAAAGAAACAATGCACAGGAGAAGCACAGCAGATTATTCAGCATCTGAGTTACAAGAAACATTTAAATCACAACCTTCTTGAGGATTCCTTAGTGCAGTTGCAACAATACTGAAAAGCTCAACACCGTCCAGAACAGAGCAACTGAATTGAGCAGCAACACACAACTAATAAAACATCGACAAACATCCATTCCCACCACAACCAAACACTCAGACATGCAGTCTGCACCATCCACAAAATGCACTGCAGATATTCACCAAGGGTCCTTAAACAGTACATTCCAAACTCACAACTACTTCCATCTAAAAGGAAAA
>NW_025178940.1:0-2234 GCF_004010195.1 Chiloscyllium plagiosum | reverse complement strand
TGTAGCAAAACTTTCCTAATTTTGTATTTCATTCTCTTTGGAATAAACAACATTCCATTTGCTTTCCTCATTAGCCATTTGTATGTGCATATTAAGTTTTTATGATTCATGTGCTGGAACGCAAGATCCCTCTGTATCACAGAGTTCTGCAATTTCTTTCAACTTAAATAATATGTTGCATTTCTATTCTTTCTGCTAAAATAGACAAGTCCATGTGTCCCTATGTTATATACTATCTGTCAATATTTTGCCCACTCATAAAAGCGTCTTTGCAGAAACATTATATCCTCTGCTTAACATACTCTTCTAATTATCTTTTCTCTAAAAGCCCATCTCCAAGATGACATGAATCCTGTTGGCATTGTGTCCAGGTAGAAAAGTTGATTTGATTCATGTGAGACCCTGAACTCTTATACTACTTTGGAATTAAATGCACAGGCAGTATTAACTATATCTGTTTACAAAGTGTGATTCTCAACACTTCCCTGGATCTTTGGAGACTAGCGATCTATACATTGTTATTATAGATGTTTATGCCGTTTTCTACAAGGTGTAATCTTTGCACCTTCTTCGTTATACAACACCTTGTGCTCCACTTTTAACCTTAACAACTATTCCATGATCATGATTGAATTTCACATTCAATTTAAGAGTGAGAATAGTAGATCTAAGACTGGTGTTCTAAAATTAAATAAAGGGTATAGTATGGGTATTAATACCGAACTGACAAAAATGATCTGGAAAATTAGGATAAGGTGTAGGTTAGTAGCAATGCAGTGTCAGAATGCAAAAAGACCTAGCCAATATCCAGGCTTGGGCTGACAAGTGGCAAGTAATATTTGCACCACACAAATGCCAGGCTAGGACCATCACCAATAAGAGACAATCTAACTGCCACCCTTTGACATTCAATGATGTTATCATAACTGAATTTCCCATTATCAACATCTTAGGGGGTTATCATTGCCTAGAAACTCAAATGGACTCACCACATAAACACAGTGGCTACAAAAGCAGATCAGAGGCTGGGAATACTGCAGTGAGTATCTCACCTCCTGACTCCCCAAAGCCTGTCCACCATTTACAAGACACAAGTTAGGAGTGTGATGGAATACTCCTCACTTGCCTGGATGAGTGCAGTTCCAACAAAACTCAAGATACCATCCAGGATGAAGCAGCCTGTTTGATTAGCACCACATTCATAAGCATACACTCTCTTCACCACTGATGCTCAACAACAGCAATGTGTATTATCTACAAGATGCACTGCAGAAATTCACTATAGATCCTTTGACAGCACCTTCCAGACCTTCTATCTAGAAGGACAAGGGCAACAGATACATGGGAACACCATGTATCTGGGAATACATGGAACACCAAACACCTGCAGGTTCCCCTTTAAGTCAACTCATCATTCTGACATGGAAATACATTGCTGTTCCTTCACTAGTGCAGGGTTAAAATCCAGGAATTCCCTACCTAATGGAATTGTGGGTCAACCGACAGCAGGTGGATTGCAGTAGTTCAAGAAGGCAGTTCACCACCATCTTCTCAAGGGCAACTAGGGATAAATGCTGGTCAGCTACTGATTTCCACGTTTGACAAATGATTAAAAAGCATGGAAAATAGGAACTGGAATAGGCCATTTGTCGCTTCAAGATTCTGCCACTTATTGCCCCATGACTGATCATCCTACTCAATAGCCTGTTCCCACATTTCATCCACATCCTTTGAAGACGTTTCAGAATTATCAGTAAAGATACATTCGAATGAGAAATAACAACACCAGGAAAAGGATATTTCATTTGTATGTAACTGACCAAGCTAAAAGTGAAGTTTAAATTTGAAAGAAATATACAACTTCATGAAGATTAATGGGTGCTTAGAAGATTGGATAAAATATAAATTGGAGGATTTGAGCAATAGAGAGAGGCTGAAAAGGCTGCGGCTGTTTTCCCTGGAGGATTGGAGGCTGAGGGGTGACCTTATAGAGGTTTATAAAATCATGAGGGGTATGGATAAGATAAGTAGAGAAAGTCTTTTCCCTGGATGGGGGACTCCAGAATGAGAGGGCAAAGGGTTAGGGTTAAAGGGGAAAGATATAAAAGGAACCTAAGGGGCAAATTTTACACGCAGAGGATTGTGCATGTATGGAATGAACTGGCACAAAATTGCAGCATTTAAAAGAGATCTGGATGGGTAGATGAATAGGAAGGGTTTAGAGGGATATGGGC
>NW_025178939.1:0-2234 GCF_004010195.1 Chiloscyllium plagiosum | reverse complement strand
CTCCACCCCTCTCCCCGAACACTATCTGCTGCTTAACCAGACTCTTTACAAACTTGGCTTCATCTCTGAGAATGATCTGAGCCTTATATCTTCCATATCACAAAGATCAGCCACTGAAAATCTCAACCATGTCTTTTGGACTCCAAATGTGACCATTCCAATGTTGTCTTAACCCATATCATAGCCAGTGCTCTTCATACACTTCAGCTCGTCCCAAACTGTGCTGCCTGTATCTGATCTCACACCAAGTCCCATTCTCCCATCCCACACTGTGCTCACTGACCGACATTGGCTCCCAATCCAGCAACATCTGATTTTCAAATTCTCACTCTTGTTCTCCAGCCCCTCCTTGTCCTCCATTCTCCCTATCTCTGCAACCTCCTTCAAGCACTCTCAGTCAGTGTGGTCAGCAATCTTGGATATATGGCTCTCGATTAGTTTATCCAAGTCATTGAGCAGTATCATAAAAAGCTGAGGTCCCAGCAGAGATCCCTGGGAATACCACTATACATCTTGCTCATTGGAGGAATCATACATCCCCGATTGGTCTCACCTCCCTCTTTCTCACTATAACCCAGCTAACCTTTCCTTTCCAGCTCAATCTCCAGTTCCCTATTGAAGACCTGGGTTCACAGCATGAGCCTGTCCCGAACTTGGTCTCCCATTTGACATCTTATTCAATCATTGGGAGACAAGCTGCCTAGGCTTGGGGTGTAGAACAGAGAAAATAGAATATAGAACATAGAACAGTACAGCACAGTACAGGCCCTTCAGCCCTTGATGTTGTGCCAACATTTTATCCCACTCTAAGATCAAACTAACCTACATACCCTACATGTTACTATCATCCATGTGCCTATCCAAGAGTCGCTTAAATGTCCTTAATGTCTCTGACTCTACTATTACTCCACCTTCCATGCACCCACCACACTCTGTGTTAAGAACCGACCTCTAACATCTCCCCTAAACCTTCCTCCAATCACCTTAAAATTATGCTCCCTTGTGATAGTCATTTCTGCCCTGGGAAAAAAAGTCTCTGTATTTACTCTATCTATGCCTCTCATCACCTTGTTCACCTCTATCAAGTTACCTCTCATCCTTCTTCACTTCAGTGAGAAAAGCCCTAGCTCCTTCAACCTTTCTTCATAAAACATGCCCTCCAGCCCAGGCAGCATCCTGGTAAATCTCCACTGCACCCTCTCTAAAGCTTCCACATTCTTCTGATAATGAGGCAACCAGAGCTGAACACAATATTCCAAGTGTGGTTTAACCAAGGCTTTAATGGACTGCAGCATAACCTCGCAGCTCTTAAATGCAATTCCCCCCAGCTACTGAAACACACCATGTATCTTCTTAACAACCCTATCAACTTGGGTGGCAACTTTGAGTGATCTCTGGATGTGGACCCCAAGATCCCACTGTTCCTCCACACTTTCAAGAATTCTGCCTTTAACTCTGTCATCTGCATTCAAATTCAATCTTCCAAAATGAATCACTTCACACTTTCCAGGATGAACTCCATCTGTCACTTCTCAGCCCAACTCCACATCCTATCAGTGTCCCATCTTCATAAATGTGTTTTGTCACACCCTCAAAGAATTCAGTAAGGCTTGTGAGACATGACCTGCCCCTCACAAGGCCATGTTGAGTATTTCCAATCAAGCTTTGCTTTTCCAAATCATCATAAGTCCTGTCTCTCAGAATCTTCTCCAATAATTTGCCCACCACTGATGTAAGACTGACCGGTCTACAATTCACAGGGTTATCCCAAATCCCTTTCTTGAACAAGTGAATAACATTTCCCACACTCCAATCATCTGGTACTACTCCAGTGGACAGGTTGCAAAGATCATCACCAAAGGCACAGCAATCTCTTCCCTCACTTCCCACAGTAACATTGGGTATATCCAGTCTGGCCCAGGGGACTTATTTATTCTTATGTTTTTCAAAATTATCAGCACATCCTCCTTCTTAACATCTGTTTGAGTGTATCACACTGTCCTCACAATTGACTAGTGACTACTGAAACAAAGTATTCATTAAGGGCTTACTGTACATCATCCAACATGGCACAAGCTCCCTCCACTATCCCTGATCGGCCCTACCCTCACTCTGACCATCACATTTTTCCTCACATAAGTATAGAATGCCTGAGGGTTTTCCTTAATCTTACCCACCAAGGGTTTCTCATGCTTGACCCACATTACAGCTCTGGATCTGTGGATGGACTCACT
>NW_025178938.1:0-2234 GCF_004010195.1 Chiloscyllium plagiosum | reverse complement strand
TTTGCAAGTGCAAACCGTTGGAACGCTGTTCCTTCTTCAGGTTACCAGTCAGACTGAGCAAGGAGAGTCAAGGCAGCTCCCACCTTTTCACAGGAAATTCTGAGGTTTTCTGGAACAATCACGGATCTTAGACAATGGAATGATTCCAGTCAGAGTCGCTTTGCTTTGAACAGAAAACAAATTTCCCAATTACTATGATCAAGTGATTCAGACATTGAATGTGCGTGCGAAAACAAGAACATACTTAGATCGTGGTGCTGTGGCTTGGCTGGTTAAACTCCATGTCAAGTAAACAGAACATTCTGAGTTTAAATCACAACGTTGCCTGCTCACGTTGTCGATGGTAAGTCGTTTCCTGTCACTGTCAGGAAAAAATAAACGGCATTCTATCACCGGGAATCGAAATGGTAGTTGGAGTGTAAGGATCATTTTCGACTGGACCACCACGGATGAAGGCGAAATCCACTCCACCGTTTTTAGTAACGTAGCTTGTGGCTTTTTAAAAATTCATTGGAGATCATTTTCTCCTCCAAAATGATGAAGTCGTCGAGTTTTGTAGACATCAGAAATAGGCTCATGATCCCTGTTTCCTGCACTTGGGCTCTAGCCTTGTGTCCTCGAAGTTCCAAATGATTATTTGAATCGCATTTTCTCTGCAACGTTTTAATCTCAAATAACAAAACGAATAGTACTGAAGATTGAGTTGGAAATAAAAACAGAATTTGCTGGAAAATGTCAGCAGGTCGGTCAGCATCTGTGAAGAGAAATCAAATTTAAAATATCTGGTTCCGTGATCCCACCTCATAAACAAACTTTCAAACGAAACTTGTTTGTTTATCTGGGATACAAAACTTTGTTCACGCTTCCCTTGGGTAACTGAACCTCATTTTTACAGACAGAGGGAAACACATTCTCTGAAGAATGACACAGGCCTGAGGAGACACCAAATCCAGAAAGGAGGATTACACCCACTGGGTTTATATTGTTCCATTTCAGACTTCAACGCGGGAGTCTGTTTAAAACAAAGTGCACCTTTAGACGTTGAATGCGGCAGTTGTGCAAAATTCACAAAGCAACATTGACACTCAAATTCATGACACATAGTTTACAGAACCAGTTGTCTAACAACTAAGCTACAGATCCACGGAAATGCACACTAGCAAAGGGGGGTGGGGGGAGGTGCGGGGGTCCATGTATTAGAAACTGTAATATAATAGATGGTTGTATAACCTGCATATGATAAAGCAGCATGTAACAAAGATGAGACAGAAATGAGGGGATCATGTGCAGAAAGATGGGAAATTTCAATGCTCAATCAGACAGTGCCTTGAGTGATAAAAACGGAGATTGTCCCTGGTAGTCTTGCCATTCGGATTCAGTGCTTCGTCTGTAATGGTCTGTTAATGGGTAACATTAGAGACAATCTGATCTTTAGAAGCAGAATGGTTTCGTGAACTAGACAGAATCATTTCCATGCAAGTTCCAGTTCCACATCAGCAATGTCAGGTACTGTTGGCTGATATGCAGCCTGTTTAAAACAAGAACAGAGTAGACGTTAGGAAAATGGAAGGGCAATGGTGGTTTGTGAAAGGAGACTATGGGCCTCTGAAGCCAGGCTCAATGTGGGTGCTGAAGACCAGTGTTCGTCTTTTACCCTGGTACACTCATCACTCCGGAGTAATCACTCACAAGAACTATACTTTGTGTGTTGGTCTTTGCACATCTCATCTCGGTTCAGTGCCCCAAGGAGATCCACATATTTTTGGTGTGGCCAACTTTACTCAGGTAACACTCTGGAACTAGATTGCCGTAGGAGGGACAGGTTACTCATCGCCCTTTCCCCTCACTTCCTATGAATCCAAACCTCCACCTTGGCACTACCCTCTTAAACTGGAATACCTATTCATCTTCCTTCCCACTTTACCGCTCCACCCGGCCCGCTGATGTGTCTCCATATCACCTTCCCCTCAGCCCCAACCTCTTGCACTGCACCTTCCTATTTCTCTCGCAAACCAATTCCCTGCCCTCACCACATTGCTGATGGAGGGATGGTGCGGAAAACGTCGACTTTGAGCACATCAGAGGCTGTGTATTTCCAATGCTACACTTATTGACTCAGATACTAGCTTCTGCAGTGCTCATTTTCTCTTGTCCTAAAAGCGAAGCAAACAACCTGCATCCAACAAGCCAAGCCTGCAAACAATGTCTACGTTTCAATATACAGCACTATCTGT
>NW_025178937.1:155-2234 GCF_004010195.1 Chiloscyllium plagiosum | reverse complement strand
CACACACACAAATGATAATCCAATGCATCGCTTCGTATTTTATTACTTTAATCACAATGAATCATGTTACTATGTTTGTGATTTATTCCATGTTAATGTTGTGGGAAAGATTTGTCTGAGGCATCATCTCAGGAATTGGTTTTGAAGTAGAAATGTTTCCCGGACCAAGGAACTGTATCAAAGATAGTCAAGACATAAACACTGTATTGGAGAATGGTGTCCCATTGTTACAATGACTATGAAGATACAGCATTTGGAAATAAAACCCCAGATAGCCGCACATATTTCTTCAACCGTAATCTTGACGAGAGGAGCAGAGAGATGACATCTGGGGATGGGCTTGAAACAGGACAGTGATGTCATTGAAACTAATTAAATGAGCCAATACCAGGACATCCCGAGCATGACGGTCACAGCAGGAGAAGGGGAATGAAGAAATAACTTGGAATTTGACTTGCTGCCGGAAGCTGGGTAAACCACAACTGCTGGAGAAATTCAGCAGGTCTGGCAACACCTATGGAGAGAAAATAGTTAACATTTCAAATCAGTGACCCTTCATCAGAAGTTGTAAGATTGGGTGCTCCAAAATTGAGCTCAAATGAACTGTTCATAGGAAGGGGAGGCAACAAAGGAGTGGGACTGGCCATTTTGATTAGGGAAACATCACGGCAATACTGAGAGAGGATGTTCCTGATGGATCGTCCAGTGAAGCTATCTGAGTTGTGAAAAAAGGGTGTTATTAATTTGATGGGATTTTATTATAGATTCCCCATTAGTCAGTGGGATATTGAGGAGCAAATATGTAGGGAAGTCACTGATAGGTGTAAGAATAATAAGGGGATTTTAACTTTCCAAACACAGATTGGTAATGGCTGGGAGGAATTTCTTAAGTGTATTCAATAAATCTTTTTCAATCAATATGGAGATGGCCCTCTGAGAGAAGGGGCAAAACCCAATCTTCTCTTGGGAAATAAGGCAAGGCAAGTCACTGAGGTATTAGTGGGGAAACACTTAACACAATTCTATCAGTGTTAAAATAGCTATGGAAAAGTATAGGCCTGATTCAAAGGTTAAAGATTTTCGAGCTGACAGTGGGATTAATTCAATCTCTGGATATTACAGCATGTTTGTTTGCCAGCCTTTGATATTGTACATAGGAGTGAGATCACTCAGCACTCAGATCTGTTATTCTTTGTATGTCTGATGGATTAGGACCATATATTTTATGTTTATTTCCATATTTTTGATTGTAACTATATCTTTAATATTGTAATGTACAAATAGTTTTCTATGTGGTATATCAATTATAAATAATCCGAACTCTATGGGAATATTTGTTTTAATTAAATAACTTGTGTGCCTTCTGAACATGGAGTAAACTTACATAATATAAACAGAAAGTACTCAGCAGATCAGACAGCATCTGTGGAGAGGGAAACATAATGAATGTTTCTGGTCAATGATCTTTCATCAGAGAAAGTGACTGAGTATTTCCAATAGTCTCTGTTTTTATTTAATGTTCACAACATCTGGAGTATATAGTTTTTCAAATTATAAATCTGCTTAAACATCCTATTCAATTGGTTGTTGTAGGTTACTATTGAGAGATTAACACAGTTCTTATTGATCTTATCATTGCTGTGATTTGGAGGCAGGGATTTGTTTACAGACCAATTTGGAGAGAAATTACTCCTTTCTCTCTCGCTCTGTTTGAGTGTTAGAATAAAAATATATCACTGAACGTGGGATCTTAGTGAGACTGAACACTGTCTCTGTCTGAGCCTTGGGGAGTGATGACCCTGCTGTGTCTCTCTATCTCTGTCAGTGATAATGTGAATGTGTGTGAGAGGGAACTATCTGCATTGTTACTTGTGTCTCAGCTGGAAGGTGGGAAGAAAAGCAGAAGGGAAAGGCTGTGATGGGCTGGAGGGCAGGAGAGGCTGAAATGACAGAGTAACAATATTAACCAAAATGGTGCAAGGAATGGGGTGGAGGGTGCAGTGGGAAAAGAGAAAAAGCAGAAGATGGGGATGTAAATTACAGGATCCTTACCAACTGTCATCTGAAAGGAATCAAAAC
>NW_025178937.1:0-135 GCF_004010195.1 Chiloscyllium plagiosum | reverse complement strand
CAAAGGGAGGTACTCTGTCATGTCCCCTTCACTGTTTACAGGATGCATGATTACTGTCAGATTCTAATTCAATTCTGTCTGTTTCTCATTATTAACTCAAAAATGTCCATTTACTCTCAGTTTTCAGGAAATGGA
>NW_025178936.1:0-2234 GCF_004010195.1 Chiloscyllium plagiosum | reverse complement strand
GTTCCGGTATAACTGGTACGCCATGACCAGGGCCCAGGTACACCGCGTACTGCGCAGGCGCCCCGCCGGCCTTTTCACCCCGCGCAGGCGCACACCGGGGCCCTGCGAGGAACGCCGGTGTAATCACGATGCGCAGGCGTACTGCCGTCCCTTTCACAACGCGCAGGTGTACTGCCGGCCCTTTCAGAACGCGCAGGCGTACTGCCGGCCCATTCACCCCGCACAGGCCTAAAGGGGCCCTTTCACAATGCGCAGGCGTACTGCCGGCCCTTTCACAACGCGCAGGCGTGTTGCCGGCACTGTCTCAGTTGGTCATCCAATACTTTCTCAAAATGATTGACTTTGTTAGGGTCTTTAACGAGTTTGCTCATGAGTTATTGATGTTTCAGTGTTAATTTTCCAAAATCTTCCGTATCAGGAAGAAAACTTTAAGCTGAAATGTAGGAAATATAACTCCTCTTTTCCAAAAGACCAGGCAGACAATAAAAAAGCTTAAAAAAAAAGTGATAATGAGAAAGTCTGTCTGACTTCCAACAATCTGTTAGAATCAATCAAGAGGTTGTAACTATGCACTTTGTAAAATTCAAGGTTATCAAGAAGTGTCAGCATAGTTTTATCAAAGGGAGATTATATTTGAACAATTTATTGAAGTTCTTTGAAGGAGGATCTTACACCCTAGCCCACTCACCATTCCCACACCCCTCCATCCTCCAGCCCACTGACCATTCCCACACCCCTCCATCCTCCAGCCCACTGACCATTCCCACACCCCTCCATCCTCCAGCCCACTGACCATTCCCACACCCCTCCATCCTCCAGCCCACTGACCATTCCCACACCCCTCCATCCTCCAGCCCACTGACCATTCCCACACCCCTCCATCCTCCAGCCCACTGACCATTCCCACACCCCTCCATCCTCCAGCCCACTGACCATTCCCACACCCCTCCATCCTCCAGCCCACTGACCATTCCCACACCCCTCCATCCTCCAGCCCACTGACCATTCCCACACCCCTCCATCCTCCAGCCCACTGACCATTCCCACACCCCTCCATCCTCCAGCCCACTGACCATTCCCACACCCCTCCATCCTCCAGCCCACTGACCATTCCCACACCCCTCCATCCTCCAGCCCACTGACCATTCCCACACCCCTCCATCCTCCAGCCCACTGACCATTCCCACACCCCTCCATCCTCCAGCCCACTGACCATTCCCACACCCCTCCATCCTCCAGCCCACTGACCATTCCCACACCCCTCCATCCTCCAGCCCACTGACCATTCCCACACCCCTCCATCCTCCAGCCCACTGACCATTCCCAAACCTCTCCAGCCAACCACAGACTGTTCATTGCCCTCCCCCAGTGACTAACACCCAACCACAGACTGTTCGTACCCCTCTCCACAGTAACGAACACCCAACCATAGACTGTTTATAGCCATCTTTCCCGTAACTAACACCCAACCACAGACTGTTCGTACCCCTCTCCCCAGTAACGAACACCCAACCATAGACTGTTCATAGCCATCTTTCCCGTAACTAACACCCAACCACAGACTGTTCATTGCCCTCTCTCCAGTAACTAACACCCAACCACAGACTGTTTACAGCGCTTTCCCCAGTAACTAACACCCAAACACAGACTGTTTACAGCGCTTTCCCCAGTAACTAACACCCAACCACAGACTGTTCATTGCCCTCTCTCCAGTAACTAACACCCAACCACAGACTGTTTACAGCACTTTCCCCAGTAACTAACACAGAAACACTGACTGTTCATAGCCCTCTGCCCAGTAACTAACACCCAAACACAGACTGTTCATAGCGATCTTCCCAGTAACTCACCACCAACCACACACTGTTCATAGCCCTCCCCCAGCAACGAACACCCAAACACAGAAACTAACGCCCACTCACTGACTGTTCATGACTATTGTGTCACATTTAAGCCAGTGTTGAACTTCCAACCACAAATCGCTCAGATCCTTTCCACATGAACAGCACAATTCCACAGCCCCTGGACCTCCACCAATTGGCTCATTTCCCACTGAAACTCTTGTCCATACCTTTTTGTTTTCGTTTGTACTTTCTGGGATGGTGCTTGGACACATTAAGTATCCTGATTCAGAAAAACAAGCAGTCTTTTGCAGCATAAGTGTTTGTTTTCTTTAAGATTCCCATCTACTGTTCTGTTCACAAAGTGAACAAAGCCACTGCAGTCACGACTTT
>NW_025178935.1:0-2233 GCF_004010195.1 Chiloscyllium plagiosum | reverse complement strand
TTGTGAACAAGAGTCAGAATAAAATGAACACATGCTGTTAAAATATGTTGCAGGAACTCATTTGTTGTCCATTCTACTGAAATGTTCGAGCAACTAAAAACCACGCAAAAGCACCGAGCATTCTCATGAGTGCACAGGCTTATTAACATTAAAACCCAGGGAATGTTCAATGTAAAGCTCAACACAATCATTCCAACCGAAACCTCATTCGCAGACATTTTCATGAAAGATTTCCTTTCCGACTTCTGACCAGAAATGGCCAAAAATCAAAGAAGATGAAATTGACAGTAAACCCAGCATCTGACAGTATAAAGCAGAGCAGCGTGAATATTACACAGTGGGAGAGTCTTCAGGAAAAGAACGTGTTCCCTATAAACGATAGGATTGTGCCTCATTAGCATGTCAAATATAATGATCAGTTTATTCAATGCTGAGATTGTCACAAGGCAGAACATGACAAGTGACGTGAGGTTGCAATTTCCCAGAGAGAAAATCGAAATAATCAAGATGCTTATTACAAGGAACAACAGAGAATTGGCACCTCAGTATCGGATCATTGAGTGTGCACAACTGCTTTCATATTCATGATTGCTGGTGAATTATTTGATGCTTTGAAAACAATTAACCTCTTGCTCACTGGAAACATTGCCTCTGTAGCTGCTGTTTCGGATTAGGAGAGATGGAGTTAGCTGATAAACTAGAGCCGGAAAGTTGATTTCGAGTAGAGATTTCGTTGCTAACAATAAGTGATTTTTTCTGTGGACCAGTTTTCGATCACAGTGACATTCTGTTGCCAATGATTATGTGATTAGTCCTAACATAACTCTACAGTTTGTCTAGCTGAATAGGCTCCAGAGAAACGATCAGAACTCCAACTTCTGAGGAGTTCAATCTTTTCCTGCAGTAAATGCCACCTTAACAATGAAAAAAAGTCAATTTATCTTCCCAGCATCAGATGCTTTGAGTTGCGAGTTTTAATGACGAAAACAGAGATCTTCAATAACTTTACCAACATCCTGTACATCCTGTAAATCAGCAAACAGAAATCATCCAGAAAAGGAAGATCATAAAGCAATGTTCTTATCAGGACGGGGAAACACTCGTCCACTCCTGAAAACCGGGACGACTGAATTGCTTTCCCAATTTTCTCATAGTTTATAAGAGCCACGTTTGTTTCACGTATATGAGACTGTGTGTAGCCATTGGGTTTAAAAGAACATTCTTGTTTGAATTTGTAATTTTTAAGCCAATGATTCGTACTTGTAACAATGTTATGGAGTCTATTTAAAATTAAGCACAATTAGCAGGAAGATCAACCTCCTCCGTTTTCTCTTCAACGTGGGTCTACATAACGTGGGCGGCACGGTGGCACAGTGGCACAGTGGTTAGCACTGCTGCCTCACAGCGCCAGAGACCCGGGTTCAATTCCCGCCTCAGGTGACTAACTGTGTGGAGTTTGCACGTTCTCCCCGTGTCTGCGTGGGTTTCCTCCGGGTGCTCCGGTTTCCTCCCACCATCCAAGGATGTGCAGGGTCAGGTGAATTGGCCATACTAAATTGCCTGTAGTGTTAGGTAAGGGGTGGATGTGGGGGTATGGATGGGTTTCGCTTCGGCGGGTCGGTGTGGACTTGTTGGGCCGAAGGGCCTGTTTCCACACTGTAATCTAATCTAAATCTAAATAACAGGATATGAAAAAAAACAGTCAGTAACTTTTGAGGTGACTTTAGAGGAAGAAATCTCGATTTCCAGCGCCGTACCCCCAATGAAGTGTTCAAATAACTGCTGAGAAAGTGGAGTCTGAGAAAGGGAGTGTGTCAATGAAAAGGTAGCCGGGGTGGGAAGTAATTTGACTGAGATGTACACGTTGAATGTCTTTTACTTTTAAATAAAGGCGTGTGCAGATCAGGAAAGTTTGCATTCAATTTCGGAGGTACATTGTGGGGTTTACTGTGTTTGACAAGGTGAAGTTGGAACCAGAAGAGAAAATGCTGGAAATTCTCAGCAACTCTGGCAGAATCTGTAAGGAGAGAAACGAACTGACGTTTCGAGTCTAATTGACCCTTTGTCAAAGCCAAACAAAGGTGAAGTTGGAGCATGGTCAGGGCATTATGACGTGAAAATTTGTGGTTTTTCCAATGAGCTATTGCGTTAAAGGAGAGCAAATTCAGCAAAGTTTCAAGTGGGGATTTCTCCAAACGTTTAGCGATGGAAGAGGTGAACGCAAACATTGTTG
>NW_025178934.1:0-2233 GCF_004010195.1 Chiloscyllium plagiosum | reverse complement strand
GGACCAATCCCTCTCTGTGTGAAGAACTTTCCATACATATCTCCCTTAAATGTTTCCACTCTCACCTTGAACTCATGACCAAGAGTAATTGAGTCCCCCACTCTGGGAAAAAGTTTCTTGCTATCCACCCTGTCTACACCTCTCATGATTTTGTAGACCCCAATCAGGTCCCCCCTCAATGTTCGACTTTCTAATGAAAATAATCCTAATCTACTCAACCTCTCTTCATAGCTAGCGCCCTCCATACCAGGCAATCCTGGTGAACTTCCTCTGCACCCTCTCCAAAGCATCCACATCTTTCTGGTAATGAGGCAACCAGAACTGTACGCAGTATTCCAAATGTGGCCAAGCCAAAGTGCGATATAATTCTAACATGACCTGCCAACTCTTGTACTGAATACCACGTCTGGTGAAGGAAAGTATGCCATATGTCTTCTTGACCACTCTATCGACCTGTGTTGCCACCTCCAGAGTACAATGGACCTGAACATCCAGGTCTCTCTTGCCATCAATTTTCCCAGGCGTTCCATTTACCGTACAGTTTACTCCAGATTTGGATCTTCCAAAATTCATCAGATCGCATTTGCCCGGATTGAACTCCTTCCGTCCGTTTTTCTGCCCAACTCTCCAATCTATCTATATTCTGCTGTATTCTCTGACAGTCCCCTTCACTATCTGCTACTCCACCAATCTTAGTATCATCTGCAAACTTGTTAATCAGACCACCTATACCTTCTTCCAGATCATTTATGTATATCAAAAACAAGAGTGGTACCAGCACAGATTCCTGTTCTCCATTCTGAGAAACTCCCTTCCAATACTACTGTCTGTGTTCTGTTGCCCAGCCTGTTCTCTATCCATCTAGTGAGTACACCCTGCACCTCATGCGACTTTAATTTCTTTATCCGGCTACCATGGGGAACTTTATCAAACGCATTCCTGAAATTCATGTGTATGACATCCACAACCCTTCCCTCATCAATCAACTTCATCACTTCTTCAAAAACTTGTATAAAGTTGGTAAGACATGACATTCCGTGCACAAATTCATGCTGCCTATAATTGATAAGTCAATTTTCTTCCAAATGTAAATAGATCCTATCCCTCAGTATCTTCTCCAGCAGCTTCCCTCCCACTGACATCAGGCTCACTGGTTCATATTTACTGGATTATCCTGGCTACCGTTCTTAAACATTAGCAATTCTCCAGTCCTCTGGGACTTCATCCATGTTCAAGGTTGCTACAAAGATATCTGTTAAGGACCCAGATATTTCCTCTCTTGTTTCCCTCAGTAAGCTGGGATCGATCCCATCCCGACCTGGGGACTTGTCCACCTTGATGCCTTTTAAAATACCCAACACTTCCTCCTTCCTTAAACTGACTTGACCCTGAGTAATCAAACATCTATCCCCAACTTCAACATCTGTCACTTCCCTCTCCTTGGTCAATACCAACGTAAAGCACTCATCAAGAATCTCATCCATTTTCTCTGACTCCACACATAACTTTCCTCCTTTGTCCTTGAGTGGGCCAACCCTTTCACTAGTCACCCTCTTGCTCCTTATATATGAATAAAAGGCTTTGGGATTTTCCTTAATCCTGTTTGTAAATGATAATTCGTGACCCCTTTTAGCCCTTTTAATTCCTCATTTCAGATTGGTCCTACTTTCCCGATATTCTTCCAAAGCTTTGTCTGTTTTCAGCCACCTAGACCTTATGTATGCATCCTTTCTCCTCTTAGCTAGTCTCACAATTTCACCTGTCATCCAGCGTTCCCTAATCCTGCCATTTCAATCCCTTATTTTCACAGGGACATGTCTGTCCTGCACTCCAGTCAACCTCTCTTTAAAAGCCTCCCACATATCAAATGTGGATTTCCCTTCAAACAGCTACTCCCAATCCACATTCCCCAGCTCCTGCCAAATTTTGCTGTAGTTGGCCTTCCTCCACTTTAGCCCTCTTCCTTTAGGACCACTCTCATCTTTGTCCATGAGCATTCTAAAACTTATGGAATTGTGGTCACTGTTACCAAAATAATCCCCTACTGAAATTTCAACCACCTGGCTGGGCTCATTCCCCAATACCAGGTCCAGTATGGTCCCTTCCTGAGTTAGACTATTTCCACATTACTCTGTAAAATCCTCCTGAATGCTACTTACAAATTCTGCTCCATCTTAACTTCGAACATAAAGTGAATCCAAGTCAGTGTTGGGAAAATTAAAATCTTCCATCC
>NW_025178933.1:0-2233 GCF_004010195.1 Chiloscyllium plagiosum | reverse complement strand
TAGAACTTAAACTTTTGATCTTCATCACTGTCATCCCTCCATATGACTTCGATGAAGAAGCCCAGTCTTATATTTATATGAAAGCTTCCTCAGCATTGATGAGGAAGTTGTGAACATCTTCACTCAATGATAAGTTTTGTTTTCCAAATAGGCTCATCTGCCATTAATATATTCACAGGTACAGATATTGAAAGCTTTGGAATAGGGATGGAGTTTTGAATTATTGTACAGGAAGGAGTGTAACAGCTCGTGCATATCCTGCAACACATAACCACACTTGTACATTAGTATAACATCTACACCAGCAAACAATTTACATTGTTTCATTGTTGTGATGCATTATTTTCATTTCATTGTTCTCAGATGCAGTATCATATTCACAGTTACTGAACTGCATGCCAAGACCAGGATTAAGGATTGTTTCAAATCTTTTAAATGATATTTGGAAATTAATCAAGTTCTACTTTTAACTGTATTGGATTTGACTCAGGCATTCCATATTTCCTTTACATTTAAAACATATAGGCGTAGAATTAGGCCATTCGGCCCATCCAATCTACTCCACCATTCGATCATGGTTGATATGTTTCTCAACCCCATTCCTCTGCCTTCTCCCCGTAGCCCTTGATCCTCTTACTAATCAAGAACTTTCCTAGCTCTGTTTTAATGACACGCCTACAGGCTTCTCCCACAATGAATTTCACAGATTTTCACCCTCTGGCTGAAGAAATTCTGCCTCATCTCAGTTCTAAAGGGTCATCTCTTCACTCTGAGGCTGTGCCCTTGGGTCCTAGTCTCTCCTACTAGTTGAAATATCTTATCCATGTCAACTTCATCCAGACCTCTAAGTATTTTGTAAGTCTCAAGCAGATCCTCCCTCAATTTTCTAAACTCCATTGAGTACAGAACCTGAGTCCTCAACTGCTCCTCACATGACAAGCCTTCATTCCCTGGATCATTCCTGTAAACCTCCTCTGGACGCCCTCCAATGCCAGAGCATCCTTCCTTAGATGCGGGGCCCAAAACTGCTCACTGCATTCCAAATCCAGTCTGACCAGAGCTTTATACAGTCTCAAGTGTATATCTCTGCTCTTGCATTCCAGCCTTCTCAAAATGAATGCTAATGTTGCATTTGTCTTCGTAACTGCCAACTGAACCTACATGTTAACCTGAAGAGATTCCTGAACTAGGTCTCCTCAGCGTCTTTGTCATTTAGATTTTAGAAAATAGTCGATGCCTCTATTTTTCCTAGCAAAATGCAAAACTTCATACTTTCCCACATTGTATTCCATCTGCCACTTTTTTGTCCACTCTCCTAGCCTATCCAAGTCCTTTTGCAGCTCCCCCTGTGCTTCCTCAACACTACCTGAATTAGACTAGCCTTATAAATAAAATAGCTGAAAAATGTGTTTGCTGGAAAAGCGCAGGTCAGGCAGCATCCAAGGAGCAGGAGAATTGACGTTTCGGGCATAAGCCCTTCTTCAGGAATGGGAGTGATTTCACAAGGTGCTGTTTAGGTAGCCTTGGTGAAATTCTGCAGTTCATCCCTCGGCTGCTCATTCTTGAAGAAGGGCTTTAGCCCGAAACGTTGATTCTCTTGCTTCTTGGATGCTGCCTGACCTGCTGTGCTTTTCCAGCAACACATTTTTCAGCTCTGTTCTCCAGCATCTGCAGTCCTCACTTTCTCCTTATAAATAACATAGCCAAAAGAATAGGTCAGAGACTACACACCTCCTGACTCTACAAAGCATTTCAACCATTCACAACACACACATCAGGAGTGTAATGGAATACTGCCCACTTATCCGAATGCATATTGCTCCACAATATTCAAGAAGCTTCACAGCATCCAGGAGAAAACTCACTTGATTGGCACCTCATCCACAAACACTAACTCCCTCCATCATAGTTGCAGCAGTGTGTCTCACCTAAGAGATGAACTGCAGAATTTCACCAAGGCTATCTCAACAGCACCTTGTTAAATCACTCCCATCTACAAGGACAGCAGCAGCAGATACTGTACATGGGAATATCGCCCTCCATCTCTCAGGACTTTGAACTTGTACTAGCTAATAGAATAATTGCAGCACATTCAATGTAAACATTTAGCACATACCTTTCTCTTGGGTTTGCAAGAGGTGTAAACAAATGTTCACAATGAAGCATTACGGTGGCTCCTTAATAAAAGCAAATTACTGCGGATGCTGGAATCTGAAACCAAAAGAGAAGTGCT
>NW_025178932.1:0-2233 GCF_004010195.1 Chiloscyllium plagiosum | reverse complement strand
GCACTGTCAGATGAGTCGCTGATTGCTCTGCACTGCCAGATCAGTCCCTGATTACTCTGCACTGCCGGATCAGTCCCTGATTTCTCTGCACTGCCAGATCAGTCCCTGATTACTTTGCACTGCCAGATCAGACCCCGATTACTCTGCAATGCTAGATCAGACTCCGGTTACTCTGCACTGCCAGATCAGTCCCCGATTACTCTGCAATGCTAGATCAGTCCCCGGTTACTCTGCACTGCCAGATCAGTCCCTGATTACTCTGCACTGCCAGATCAGTCCCTGATTACTTTGCACTGCCAGATCAATCCCTGATTAGTCTGCACTGCCAAATCAGTCCCTCATTACTCTGCACTGCCAGATCAGTCCCTCATTACTCTGCACTGCCAGATCAGTCCCCGATTAATCTGCACTGTCAGATGAATCTGATTGCTCTGCACTGTCAGGTCAGTCCCTGATTACTCTGCACTGCCAGATCAGTTCCTATTTTCTCTGCACTGCCAGGTCAATCCCTGATTACCCTGCACTGCCAGATCAGTTCCTATTTTCTCTGCACTGCCAGGTCAGTCCCTGATTACTCTGCACTGTCAGTTCAGCCCCAGATTACTCTGCACTGCCAGATCAGTTCCTATTTTCTCTGCACTGCCTGATCAGTCCCTGATTACTCTGCACTGTCAGATCAGCCTCTCATTACTCTGCACTGCCAGGTCAATCCCTGATTACCCTGCACTGCCATATCAGTCCCCGATTACCCTGCACTGTCAGATCAGTCCCTGATTACTCTGCACTGCCAGATCAGTCCCTGATTACTTTGCACTGCCAGATCAATCCCCGATTACTCTGCACAGCCAGATCTGCCCCTAATTACTCTGCACTGCCAGATCAGTCCCCGATTACTCTGCACCGCCAGATCAGTCCCCGATTACTCTGCACTGCTAGATCAGTCCCTGATTATTCTGCGCTGCCAGAATATTCCCTGATTACTCTACACTGCTATATGAGTCCCCGATTACTCTGCACTGTCAGGTCAGGTCAGTCCCTGATTACTCTGTGCTTCCATATCAGTCCCCAATTACTCTGCTCTGCCTGATCAGTCCCTGATTACTCTGTACTGCCAGATCAATTCCCGATTACTCCGCACTGTCAGATGAGTCTCTGATTCCTCTGCAATGCCAGTTCAGCCCCAGATTTCTCTGCACTGGCGGATCAGTTCCTGATTTCTCTGCACTGGCAGCTCAGTCCCTGATTACTCTGCACTTCCAAATCAGTCCCCGATTACTTTGCACTGCCAGATCAGTACCCGATTACTCTGTACTGCCAGATCAGTCCCTGATTACTCTGCACTGCCAGATCAGTCCCCGATTACTTTGCACTGCCAGATCAGTCCCTGATTACTCTGCACTGTCAGATCAGTCCCTGATTACTCTGCACTGCCAGGTGAATCCCTGATTACCTTGCACTGCCAGATCAGCTCGTGATTACTCTGCACGGTCAGATCAGTCCCCGATTACTCTGCACTGTCAGATCAGTCCCCGATTACTCTGCACTGTCAGATCAGTCCCCGGTTACTCTGCACTGCCAGATCAGTCCCCGCTTACTCTGCACTGCCAGATCAGTCCCTGATTACTCTGCACTGCCAGATCAATCCCTGATTACTCTGCACTGCCAGATCAGCTCGTGATTACTCTGCACTGCCAGATCAGTCCCCGCTTACTCTGCACTGTCAGGTCAGTCCCTGATTACTCTGCACTGCCAGTTCAGCCCCTGATTTCTCTGCACTGCCGGATCAGTCCCTGATTTCTCTGCACTGCCGGATCAGTCCCTGATTACTCTGCACTGCCAGATCAGCCCCTGATTACTCTGCACTGTCAGATCTGTCCCTGATTACTCTGCACTGCTAGATCAGTCCCCGATTACTCTGCACTGCTAGATCAGTCCACGATTACTCTGCACTGCCAGATCAGTCCCCGATTATGCTGCACTGCCAGATCAGTCCCCGATTTCTCTGCACTGCCAGATCAGCCCCTGATTACTCTGCACTGTCAGATCTGTCCCTGATTACTCTGCACTGCTAGATCAGTCCCCGATTACTCTGCACTGCTAGATCAGTCCACGATTACTCTGCACTGCCAGTTCAGTCCCCGATTACACTGCATTGTCAGATCAGCCTCTCATTACTCTGCACTGCCAGGTCAATCCCTGATTGCCCTGCACTGTCAGATCAGTCCCTGATTAC
>NW_025178931.1:0-2233 GCF_004010195.1 Chiloscyllium plagiosum | reverse complement strand
ATGGGAAGTCTGGTGGAGATAAACCAGGAAAGTAGAGACCAGTGGGTATTCCAAACGTTTTAGGGCAACTAAGGTACATAGCTGGCGGCAGAATAGTCTTTGTGCGACTGGAAACCAGCATACACTACTGTAGACAGAGTTCACTGCTGTTTCCCTTATTACTTGTGGTATTCATAAATGATGTTGGTGTGAATATGGAATCACCAGTGTGGTCAGTGTGGTAAGTAAGTTTGTACTTGACACAAAGATTGCGTGGGTGGTTGGCACTGAGGGGGAGGGTCTTATGTTAGAGGAAGATATAGATAGAATGCTCAGATGGGCAGATCAATGGCACGTGGACTCGAAACCTGATAAATATGAGGTGATGTAATTTGGGAGAAGGAACCAGACGGGGAGTGACAGCACACTAGGAGGCTCAGAGGATGTTTCTCCACAAATCTATAAATGCGACTGAACAGGGTGATCGGTTATTAAGAAGCCACTGGGAGTAGTAAATATAGCATTTACTCATCCAGGTGCAGATTGTAAGAGCGATATAAAAAAATGTTTCAGCCAAGAAGGAATAATGTGTACAGTTCTGCGAGCCACTTTACTGGAAGGATGTGATTGCACTGAATGGGGTGCAGAGGAGTTTCAAAAGGACGTTCCCTGCGATGGAACATATCAGCTATGAAGAGAGGCTGGAGAAGCTCGGGTCATTTGCTTTGGAGCAGAGAAGCCTGGGGGTGCTGGGATTCGGAAGGATAAGTTTTCGATTAGAATGGACAGAGTGAATAAAGAGCAGCTAGTCCTTTTAGTCAAAGGATCAATAACTCGGGAATACACTTTTGAAAGTGAAGGTTTCGAGGTTCAGAGAGGGTTCGATCATTGTTTTCACCCAGATGATGTTGTGGATTTGGAATGCACTTCATGGCTGTGCAATTGTCACAAAAAATGAAAACAAAAGTAATTGGGCGAGCACCTAGAGTATCATAACCTTCACGGCAACGGGTCTTGTGTCGGAACGTGGGGCTGACGTAGACGGTGTTGTATTGCTGACGGTAGATTCCACGCTTCTCTGACTGTATGATTGTGGAAAATCAACTACTTAACAGATTAAGACAGGAAGTAATGGTTTTCTGGAACTTAAATTTCAGATTTGAGAGAAGCAAATATAACCATAATATTTCCAAATGAGGCAGGGTGACAGCAGGAAATTGCAGTCTGCTAACAGATTAAGACAGGAAGTGATGGTTTTCTGGAACCGAAGTTTCAGATTTGAGAGAAGCAAATATAACCATAATATTTCCAAATGAGGCAGGGAGACAGCAGGATATTGCAGTCTGCTGATCACCAAAGAAGCATTCAGAACAATACAAGGGTCTATTCTACAGAATGCATTACCAGGGAGCTTTGAAAATTGAATTAATTAAAACGTAATGATACAGGTGAAGGCAATATCGAATTATTAAAGGCGAATCATATTTGACAAACAGACTAGTAAATAAATTATGGGTGAAACAATGGATGTTGTGAATTTTGATTTTCACAAAACATTTTTGATGATGTCGAGTGTTGTGACAAAGCTGCTCCTTTAACAAGGTTCTGCTGTCCTTGGCGTTTTTCTTTAATCTGAGATGTCATAAAAGCAGCGTTTCCGAAAAAATTTGGGTTTGACTATGAGGGAATGTTTTGAACGTCAAAATATAATTTATACAATGAGGAGCTAGCTGTCGTAGATGTGGCCCTGTGGAAGGGGAAATTAATAATTAATGACTTCATAGTTACAGATCCTCTTGGAAGGAGTGATCACAGTCTGGTTGAATTTAGAATAGAGAGAGAAACTGTGAAAATAAAATCCAATTCCATGGTCCTGTGCTTAAGCAGGTAACACTGCAATAGAGTGAGAGGGAGGACTTAGGCAAAAGTAGACTGGGACCAAATACTTTATGGTGAGAGAGTTGGCGAGCAGTGAAGGACTGACAAAACATTTTTTTCAAAGTCCAAAGCAAAAATATATACCAATGAAAAGGAAGGATTCTGAGAAAAGGGTAGTCTGCCATGCATGTCTAAGGATATTAAGGAAGTCTATCATATTTAAAGAGAAGGCATACAAAGTGACCAAAGTGTGTACAAAATGGAAGATCGGGAAAATTTTAAACGTCAATAGAAAACCACAAAAAGTACGATAGAGAAAGTTAAGTTAGAACATGAGAAAAAACACAGAAAATAAAAATAGACAGCAGAAGTTTCT
>NW_025178930.1:0-2233 GCF_004010195.1 Chiloscyllium plagiosum | reverse complement strand
ACGATCCTAAGTCACAGCACGAAGAGAAGACGACAGTGAAAGATGAAGGAATCCAGGTTTAGTCAGCGGACACCCTGCTGATGTAATGGTGCAGGAAAATCTTGGACATCAAAGGGTTAGAGAAAAGGGTTTCGTTCTGAAAGGCTAAGAGACTTGCAACACCAAGACAGGACGATATTGAGGCAATGAATATTCCAGCCGGTCATTATTTGAATGATAGAATCCTAAGTTGGAAATGGAGATCATGACAGTGCAGAGGAGAAATGGGCTGAAGTGCACAAGTTTGTATTGCCAGTAGCATACAGGTATGAGGTGTTACGCTAGCGCACAAACTGCCTGGAGGAGGTCACCTAAGGGTACGACTGACTCAGGCTTAGGGTCCAAAGTCATTTATATTGTAGAGGAATGCACAAGGCTGTAGTTAATTTTTGCCATACGTGTCATATATGAGAAATGCTATGTCAGCCACAGATGGTAATACAAGGAGCACCTTTGTTGCTAATTACCACATTTGAAGAACCGTTCACTTGGGTATCAGTGCTTATGTAAGTTCCCTCCAGAGAACTAAGTGACGGAACGAGAACATTTTAACATAACGGAGATGTCCCCCACTTTTACGGAGGAAATTCCATTGCGGGGTTCCAAGGCAGGAAGGGTTCTGCAGGAGTTAGTAGCTGTCTTCACACATTATGAGCTACCCAGTGGGATTCGTCGGAACTACGGTCTATTTTTACTGCTCGGTGGTATAAGGACATGTTGGGTAGCTAACGTTTCGAGCACTGGAAATCCAGTGCATATGATCTTGAATCCCAGGGAGCTTTAGAAAGATGGCATCAGATCTTGAAGACGATACTGTCAGGATTACTTGAATGATTGGTATAAACGTATCCCATGCCGCAAATGAATCTACTCAGGTCACTTCCTTTCAGTTAATTATCGGACATCAAGTGAGAAGACATTTAGAGTTAATTAAAGAAAATGTAATAGGTCCAAAGCCGGAGATTTCACACTTAATTTGTGTATTGGAGGTGAGGAAGAGGTGAAATCAAGTTATGTGAGTGAGCTAAACAGGACCTTAAAAGGACGCAGTATAGAATGAAGCAGGTGGCAGTAAAAATATCTGAGACTTGGAAGATTTCCCAATTTGGTGACGTGTTCGTACTGTTCCAAGTGACTAGAGATCCCTCCAAAGCCAGGTTTCGCGGTCCCTATCAAATTGAGAGAAAGATCAGTTAGCTGAACTATCTTGTCGAAAAGTAAGGCATCGGGTAGATCATGTGAACATGTGACAGCATATTGTACTAGGAAGATAGAACTAAAGATTCTTATGTTAGTTACCGTCCCGCAGTGTGAGAAATCAAATCTTGATGATGTTGATTTTGCAGTATCTCAAAATAGTTTTAAAAGATGAAGTCCTTGAGGAGTGGGATCGGATAGTCAGCTAACCATTTCATGAACGTAGAATGCATTTCAAATGTTCGTTAGTGCAGTATAAGAACATATGTAAATATCAGATCTGGAGGACTAATTCTATTGTTCATAACGTAGACTTGTGGAATACAGCTACAATAAAAGGAAGGTTTTATCGACTTAATCCTTTCCAAGCCAGACGGGTCCAGAAGGATGAGGCGGCCATCCTCGATAAGGATATCGTGGAAACAAGCTGGAGCAAGTTGAGGTTGCTGATCGTCTTAGTTCACAAACTGAACAGTACTCAACTATTCTACATGGATTATTGGAATCAACGCCGAATCAATTCCAATGCATCGATCAATGCAGTTACAAAATCGGACTCCTATCCAAATTCAGGGATTGGAGGACTGTACCGACAAAGTCACACAAGCCAGTTACAATACGAAGTTGGATGTATTACCTAATTACTGGCAGGTATCTTGAGCAGAGGCAGCAAAGTAATTATTTGGATTTGTAACCCTAAATGGGCTATATCAGTATAAATTGAAGCCCTTAGGAATGAAGAACTCATCCGGCACATTTGAAAAAGTCATGAACAGAGTTGCGGCTGGGTTTGAAACTGGGCAGTCTATTGGGATAATGTTGTGATCTTCAGCAAGTCCTGGAAATATCACATGGTACAGTTGGCAGAGATCACTGAACGACTGTGAGAAGCAAAACTGGTAATAATCGTTAGCAAAACTGAATTCGCAAAATCAGAAATGATATTCTTGGGATATAACATCAGCGATGGAAGGTTGACCCCACAAAACGCAAAGAC
>NW_025178929.1:0-2233 GCF_004010195.1 Chiloscyllium plagiosum | reverse complement strand
TTAGCATGGCCAATTCACCTAACCTGCACATCGTGCCACCCACTACTGTTGTCTCACCTTAAATATGTGACCCCCCGGACTTTTAATCCCCCGTCCTAGTGAAAAGACAACTACTAGTAACTCTATGTATACCCCTCATCATTTTCTAAACTTCCAAAGATCCCCTCTCAACCTCCTACACTCTAGAGTAAAATTTCCCAGCCTAACCAGCTTTTCTTTATAATTGAAATCACTCCACTAGTTACAACTTGCCAGCCCGAAAATGTCCTGTTTTGTTAGCCTGGATAATGGATTGGTAAGCTAATATATTTGGAGTGTATGTTACCAGTGCCAAGATAGCTACCAACGCTAACACATGTGCAAATAACAATGGTGACATGCAACAGCCTAACCATTTCCCTCATAACACAGCCTGTTGGCCGCCCTCCTGTACCATTCGCTGTTCTGCTATTGGCCATCCCACCTCCCTGCTGCTGGTTGCCATATCCCTGTTGCCTTGCTGCTGGTTTCTGCCTTGCTGTTATTCCCTATTTCTGGGGCTACCCCACCTACTTCCCTTGCTGCATGGTTTGCCACTTACATTCAAGATGTGTGACGCTTAGTGTATTTTCTGAACATAGCTGAGAGTCAAGAGTTTCTGATGTATTGCAGGAACACATCTTGCATTGTAGCTTTTATGTACAGTGAATTTTAAAGCTATGTTTTGTGTGGTCACTGCCACCTAGTGGTATTGTTAGCAATAAATGCAACCCAATATGTTACATCCTACAACATGTACTTTTAACTTGTACAGCAACTTTTGACATAGTACTTTATCAGATTTCTTTTGGAAATTCAGGTCGCATCTACTAATACCCACTTTGAATGTTACTTTGTCAAAAAAGTTATGCAATTGGTGATTTACAGTCTAATCATCCTTACCTGTTGTCTATTGAAGGATTGGTGAGTGAAAGTAATTGGATGCTTCAAATATATTTTATGTTTCTAAATACTCTTTGTATATTTTAGTGCAAGCAGTTCTCAGAGGTTTACTAACTCTGGAAGTCCACTGTCTAACCATTCAATTGTCGACTTGGCCAACTTGGAGCTGCCTGAGATGGAAAGTGAGGAATCCTTGGAGCTTCAGTTCCAGCAGCTTACTCTTCCACAGTTCTGTGTGGCTGTACTGGAACATGGTGTGCCACTGCTCAGAACAGGTAATGAATCTTGTGGAAATTTGTCTTCTAAGTAACGTTTTTATTTGTTCATGACTAAGCCAGCATTTATTGCCGTCGAGAAGATGGCGGTGAGCTGTTTTCTTGAACAAGTGCAGTTCCTGGTATGTAGGGATATTTACACTGTATAGTGTGATCTGGAGGAAGCTTCAGGGTTTGACCAATGACAGTTAAGGAACAGGAAATAGTTCCAAGCCAGGATACTGAGTGATTTGAAGGGGAGCATGTAAGTGATTGTGTTCCCATGTATCTCTTGCTCTTGTCCTTCTGGACATATCACATGGCCCAAGTCAAAAGTGTTGCAAGTTCAGCCTCGTAAGTTTACGTTTGGAATGCATGATCAGGGAGATAGAGAGCAACTGCCTCAGTATGTTTTTAAAGGTGAACTATATTTTCAGGATTTTGTATTGTATTACTGAGCAGGTAAGCAAGGAAGTGCCATGGATGGTGACATTTGCAGATGAAGTTAAAGCTATGTGTTGGGAATGAGGCGTGATGGAGTACCTGGCAGAAAGCCCTGGGTGACTGGGATATGAAAAGCAGTAGACCAAAAACGGATCATAGACTGTAAGTTTGAGTCTGGAAAAGAGGATCAGAGTGAAAATGAAAGATTACATGTGAGATTGGAGGCAGTTTAATATTTTCAAGGACCTGGGATCAGTGCTGGCAGAAGTATCAAATGGACATTAAGTAATTAGAAGATCTGGTTCAAGTAATTGGAAGAAGTGAAGTAGTGCTGTTTTAAAAAAAAATCGGAAAATTAAAGAAAGAATCTACAGATTGTTCTGAGACTTGCTTTGATGTATAGTTCAGAAACTTGAGGAATATTAAGAATGGAAGAATAGTGAATGGATGCCACTGAGGTATGGATGATAGATATGTGAGAAAATCAGGAAGGATAAAATCAGGAAACAGTAAATCATGTGGTTATTGAAGATTTTGTGAGCATTAATGAGAACAAAGAGTTTTGGTACAGAGAGAGTGAGTGAGAGACTGACAGACAAATATAGAGAGAGACA
>NW_025178928.1:0-2233 GCF_004010195.1 Chiloscyllium plagiosum | reverse complement strand
CAACCTCTAGTCTTTTGGCAGCTCACCTGTGATTATCGATGATACAAATATCTCAGCAAGAGTCCCAGCAATCACATTCCCAGCTTCCCAGATTTCTAGGGTTCACCCGATCAGGTGCTGGGGATTAACCAAGCTTTAACGGTTACAAGACACCCAGCACATCCTCCTCTGTAAGATGGACATATTTAACATGTCGACATCTATTTCCCCACATTCTATATTGCCCATGTCCTTCTCCACAGTAAACACAGATGCAAAATATTCAGTTAGTATCGCTCCCATCTCCTGCAGCTCCACGCATAGGCTACCTTACTGATCTTTGAGGAGCCCTATTCTCTCTCGAGTTACCCTTTTGTTCTTAATGTATTTATAAACACCCTTGGGATTATTCATAACCCTATTTGCTAATGCTATCTCATGTCCCCTTTTTGCTCTCCTGATTTCCCTCTTAAGTCTCCTCCTACTGTCTTTAATGCTCAGGGTTTTTTGGGTTTTTTGGATTGGAATAAATGCAAAATATTACATCTTGATAAAACAAACGATGGCAGACTGACACTAATTAAAAACAGGGCCTCGAATAGTGATATGGAACAAAGAGGCCGAGGGGTTCGGGTCTTTCAAGTCTGTGTCACATGTAGACAGGGTGGTTAAGAAGGTGCTTGGCACACTTGCCTTCATTGCTCAGACCTTTGAGTACAAGAGTTGGGATGTTATTTTGGATGTTGGGGAGGCCTTTTCTGGAATTCTGTGTCCAGTTATGGTCATGCTGATATCAGGAGGACATTATGTAGTTGGAGCGGATTCAGACGAGATTTACCAGGATGTTGATGGGAATGGATAGTTTGAATTATAAGCAGAGGCTGGATAGGCTGCGATTTCTTTCACTGGCGCGCAGGAGGCTGAGGAGTGACCTTATTAGACTTTTCATAATTCATGGAGGGGTGGTATCAGTAATGTGAACAGCAGGTGTCCTTTCCAGGAAGGGACACGATTCAAGACTGGGTACATACCTTTTATGGTGACAGCAGAACGGCTTTAAAAAGGCTTTCAGGAATTTTTTTAAATTTTTGTTCAGACAATGGTTTATGTGTAGAATGAACTATCAGAGGAAGTAGTAGTTGTGAAACAAATTACAATTTTAGAGTGGCACAGTGGCTCAGTGATTAGCACTGCTGCCAGGTCCCCAGGTTCGATTCCAGCTTTGGACAACTGTCTCTGTGGGACTTGCACATTCTTCCAGTGTCTGCATGGGTTTCTTCCAGGGGCTCCAGTTTCCTCCCTAATGAGAGAGCAGCCCTATGGTCTGGTAGGACAATGCTGCCTTTACCTTTTACACAGTAATGCCACTGTGTCTCTGGGGTAGTGAGAGGGAATGCTGAAGGTGGTGGATGGGACACCACTCAGGCACAGTGCTTTGTCCTGGAGGATGTTCACTTTCTTTAATAGTGTTGGGGGCTGCACCGATGCAGGCAAGTGGAGAATGTTCCAACACAATCCTGATGTGTACCTTATAGAGAGCAAACAGACATTAGGGAATCAGGGTTTGGGAAAATGGAGATTGTTCGCCTTGTAGCAAAGGAAAATGTGGGTGTGCTGTGACAGAGGGGTTTAGAAACGTTACACGTTATAACAATAAACCTTACACCCATCAGCTCATTATACAAGGATTACAGGACATACATTAAAGGTTTGGGAAGATTCAAAGGAGAACTATTATGCAGCAAATGGGATTCAGATGGATTGCAATACTCACACACAATGCAAATATCCAGGTCCTGATAAATTGACTAATTCAATCAGAGTTTGGTGTTACAATGACTGAGATTACCATCTGAATGTAATACAGGATACGACAGGTGGACAAGTTTATAAAATCCATCACTGTCAGTTCAGGTTAGAAACTCACACCATCCCCTCCTCCTGGCCCAGGATGACTGGACACATTACCCCTTGTGGAGGTCAGCAATCAGTACAGAGGGAAATCTGTGTGGGTTTCTCGGAGTTTCCACCTTAGAACTTTATGTGACTGAACAGGGCAGATCTTTGACACATGGGACAGAATATTCCAAGAGTCACTGGGATCTGCAGAACAGGAATAGCTTCTTTTTTTCTACCTTCCGTGCTGCCGCTGTGTCTCATCAATAAGACATGGGGTGGGAAAGGCTCATGCAACTTGATGGGTAAGTTGCCTCCATTCTGACCAATGGACAGCAAGCTCCTCCCATAGAGTATC
>NW_025178927.1:0-2233 GCF_004010195.1 Chiloscyllium plagiosum | reverse complement strand
GTGTTACCCCTCCATTTCCGAAGCTGTGCCCGAGGAACGCCGTTTCCACCTTCACAAATCCTGTTTTCGCAAGTTTATGATCAAGATCTCCGACTGTAGTCTTCCACAGAATTCTGCCAAATGTTCCATGTGATATTTCCCCAAATGGCTAAATATCACTAAGTCGTCTATGTGGACAGCACAATCGTCATCCCTGCAATAAATTTGTTCATAAGCCTTTGAAAGCTAGCTCTTGCATGTTTCATTTCAAAAAGTATTACTTTAAATTAATGTAGCCTATTTGGGATCACAAAACCAGAAACACCTCTTGCTCTGTTTTAAATTGCCACTAACGGCAAACTAAGTCCAACTTTTGATGTACGCATCCTGCCCAGATTTCTTTGTGCAATTCTTCAGTCTGGGAATTGGTTCTGCGTCAGTTTTGGTCACGGCATTGAACTACAGATAGTCTATCCAGAATCGTTCAGTACCATCACATCTCGCAAACAACAGGATTGGCAAATTCCATTGATTCATCTCTATAATCTTCCATTTACTTCTGAAACTGCGTTTGTTTTTTCAAAGGATTGAACTTGTCGGGGACTTGTTTTATCCCTCAGACAACCTCATCCACTGTCGCATTAGTCCACCATATTCCATTTCTACATAAGTGCACTGTAACAAGTCATTCAATTTAGTTCTCTGTGCCTGTACCCTATCCCGTTCCCTAAAGACTTCTTCAGCTTTCAATTTATTCTGTGGCACATCAAAATCAAAATCATCTTGACTTGATTACTCACTCTGAGTGCAGCAAACAATACCTGCTTCCTCGAATCCTTTCCCCTATCATAGTACAATTTCACCATGTTCAAACAATATATTTGAAAATCTTTTCTCCTATCTGGCATCTTCACCAGATAATTCATTTGATTTAAATTCTTATCAATCTGATAGGGGTCACTAAATCTTGTTTTGCAGGATTCTCCTAACACCGTTAACAGCACATGTACTTTATCTTCATTGTCAAACATACGGATTTTGAATTTTTTATCTGCTTCTTGCTTCATTCGGTGCTGTACCACCATCCAATGTTGTCTAGCTAATCCCTCTACTCTGTTGAATCTTCCTTTCACCTCAGAATTTTAATCCAACATTGGGTTGTTTGACGTTGGACCTGACGACTTTTCAATTAGTTAATTTTAAAGTCCTTCTTCCTTCTGCGTGAATGTCAATTCGAGTGGAGTAAACAGAGTCCATTCATATGAAGCAACTCGAACTGTAAATGGTATAAATAGGATCATTTCGGTAAACCTAGCAATAGGTCCCCAAGTGATCTTTAGGGTCTGCTGCCATCTTTACAATACTCCCTGAGATTCAGGATGGTGCACACTTGACGTAAAGTGCATGATGTCTGAACTATCAATAACCTCCTTAAATAATTCGGCAGTGAAATTGAACATTTAGTCTGACTGAACCTTCCTTACTAATCCATGATGGGTAAAGAAAGCAAGCGGCTCTGTCACAACCTTTTGTACCCTGGCATTCCATAATGGAATTATCTCTGGAAACCTGGTTTGCAAATATTAGTTCCCACTTTTGGTTTTATTGAGGTAACATACACAATAAATCCCGTCTAAAAGCTTCTTGAAATGTCGGAATTGGCATCAAAGGCTATGGCTTTATTTCTTCCTGTGGCTTTCCTAACACATAATCCAGGTACAGAAAAAAACAGCCGCATCGTTGCAAAATCGAAACCAGTAAGAATGCTTCTGTTTCATGGCCTGTATATTCCTTAATCGTATTGTGCTACCCACAATACTTCCTGTCTTTATTCTACTGGCAATACAATCTGGATGCACCCAATAAGTACTGTCAGGTACCTGTTTTCTGAAAGAGAGACGACAACTTGGCATTTGAGGCATATAACTGATTATACCAATCTAAAGGCATACCATTTGCCATGAAACATGCATCAACCACAATGCAGAGACTGACCAAGAAAGATGTTTCTGGAAAATCCCGTTGACTGGTGCACATGGACGACCTGGTGATTTTTAGTCACACAAGCAAGGAACATTTTCACCGTCGATAAGAGCTGCTTGGTTGACCGAGGGCGGCAGGTTTGTAAAATCACAAGTCACATTACTGGGCCATGTCAGTTCGTTCAACATTTCTTCTCTTTCTTCAGTTTCTATTCCTTGACTCCGTATTCCCTCCCTTTAACGATCTTCTGCATATAAACTGACCTAGGAGC
>NW_025178926.1:0-2233 GCF_004010195.1 Chiloscyllium plagiosum | reverse complement strand
GTGACGAAAGAACGTCAGCCATACATCTTTAGTGTGGGGAGGAAACGCAGGCTGAAACGGACAGGATGTGCCAACTCCAAATTCACATTCGTCCAAAGTAGATATTGAACAAACATCGCGGAGGCTGCAAGACATTAGTACTCACCACTGAGTCAGCCATTATAAACCTCCTATCCACCACTCAAAACATGCCATCAATTAGATATGGGGCCAAAACCTACTCTCAATGTTCCAAATGCAATGGTCCAGAGCCTCCTATTGACTGAGGCCTAAACCTCTGCCCGTGCTTTTTAATTTGCCTGAACTGAACGCCGACATTTTATTTGCCTTCCTAAACACCAACTGAAACTGCATGCTAAACATAAGAGAAAATTGAACTTGGAATTCTTTCTGCTTTCAGAAAATTGTCGATGCCTCTACTCTTTCCACCAAACATATGACCTCATATTTTCCACAAAGTATTGCAACTACAACATTTTTCGAAGCACTCACTCTGTTCAAGTCATTCTGCAGCATGCCCGCTTCATCAATAAGATCTGGCCTTCCACCTATCATTGTGTCTTCTTCAAATGGAGCAACAACACCCTCAGTTCCTTTGAATGGATCATTCATACATAATGTGAATAGCTGTGGTGCAAACCCTAACTCATTTGAACTCCACTAGTCACGGGCTGCCATCCTGGAGGAGACCTCTTTACCCAACTGCCTGCCTTCTGCCAGTCATCCAAGCCTCAATCCATGGCCTCTTATTTAGCAGTTTGCCATACTGCACCTTGACATATGTCTATGGAAATTCAAGCCGGTCACCTCCACAGGCTTGACTTCGTCTCACTTGCTCATTACCTCCTCAAAGCATTCTAATATATTTGTCAAATGTGATTTCTTCTTGACAACCTGTGCTGATGCTTCACGTACTCTATAATCCCATCCTTCCAATGACCTTCGATACTGTGTCTTTTACACAAAGCTGATTTATTTGATTGCTATCCAGAATATTAAAACTTTGCTTTCAGACCTGAATGAGAAGAACAAAGTTCAATCGGTGTTGAGATATGTAAACTCTACACTGTCTCAGTAGGGTCGATGAGTGAGTGAATTCCATCCCTCAGTGGGATCCCTCTACTCTCTCAGCAGGTTCGATGAGTGACCTTACTGTTTTTCTCACATGCAGCCAGTAAACCTTTGCTGACAACTGCAAAACAGATGGGGTACTGAGAGTTGAGATGATTGCTTGAACCTCTTCCTGGAATAAATACACTTGAAACATCTCTCACAATTCGAAAATATCGGTGGGATATCAGTTCTACAGAGACTAGAGAGCATATCCCACAGACTACATGTTTTAAAGGTCTCTCCTCAATGTGAAGACGTTCATGATATACTGTCCCCAGGAACGTTTATAGTGATTAATGTCTACCTTCAGTGTGAACACGTTGATGACACGTTAGTATTCAGGAAAGAGTACAGCACTTCCCGCAGTCAGGGCATTTAGAAAGACCTGTTAATACTGTGTGAAAGATGATGAGCCATCCGGTCGCTCGGACGTTACAGCACGTCCCACGGATTTGGAACTGGAGATGTCTCTCCTCCGGGTGAGCACGTGGATCACACGTCAGGTCTCTATAATTCTTAATGGACTCTTATTTATGTGAGCATATTTCTCAAAGATGAAGCACATAGAGGGTTGATAACATTTTCCAAAATTCGGAGAGATAAAAGGTTCCTCATTAGTATGAGCGAGGTGTTCGGTTCTCCAATCGCTGGACGTTTTAAAGCATTTTCCGCAGTTCAGACATTGAAATAGTTTCTCATCATTTTGAACGAGTAGGTGTCGCAGCATGTCAGAGACAGAGTGAATCCCTTCCCACACTCTGAGCAGGTGAATAGCTTGTTCCTGCTATCATTGCTTCCACTGGAATTCAGCTCAGACAGGGAGTGGATCCCCACGTTTCCCCAGTCTTTCCTCAGTATGACTACAATTGAGGTGTGTAAGGTCTGATGACAGGTAGAAGCCTCGTCCACACACACAATAAGTGAACAATTTATCTCCTACTACAACCAGAGCTTTTTCATTTCATGTTCGAAATCTTATCAAGTTGTATTCGGGATAAACTGCGTGGCTTCATCAGATTATGGTGGAGAGGTTGGTTTGTAAATCTTCCCCTTCTAAAATCCTGCGAAACTGATGTTATCCAAAAGTGAGAGTGTGAAACCGTCTTTCACAAGACTCTAG
>NW_025178925.1:0-2233 GCF_004010195.1 Chiloscyllium plagiosum | reverse complement strand
CTGCGCTGTATTCTTCTATGTTGTATGTTCTATATGCTAACCATATTCGCATCAGATTACTGCCTACAATGGGAAGATTTGCTGCGTGTGTGTGTTAATCAGAAACTGAGGGAGAATACGTGTGTGCGCGCAACAGGTGTGGTTGAATGCAAAACTCATTGTTTGAGAAGGAACGCACATGGAGGAAATTATTTGGCGGAGTTTTAGTTAATCGACAGAGAGTGAACAAGAGAAGTTTCATGCACTGATGAGATTAAGTGTTTGAGAATGTTAAAATAAAGGCATTGCCAGACACAATAGCAATATACATCCGCATGTGCATGAATGATAGATGGATGGGATTTTGCTGTGAGTTCGTATCAGATTTGCTCCGGAAAGTTTGAAGCCGGGAATGTCAGCATCAGATTATTGGTTTTCTTAAGACTGTATTTCATAGCTCAAGATTCAAACAGCAGATGGAATAAACCAGTGAGATATATTCTGGAGTGGTGAGTATTTCAAGTTAGAAATGGTGGGGCATGGTGTCAGGAATCAGCTCATAGTCAAAGGGATCACCCACAGTTATGACTTGTCTGCTTCAGCCGCAGTTATTGGCCAGGGATGTGATGGAAACAGTGGAAGGAAGTGTAGTTTGTAACCAGAACAGTATAGAGTGACCTCCATGCTCTTAATATTTAAACAACAAAGACAATGATACAATACATTGTGGTTCTCCGCTGCAACTGAGTAGGTCAACAGAGAGACCCGTGAGTAACACTGTCAGAGCAGAGTGGGAGGCAGTAATTGAACACATTCCTTGATGTAGTTAGCAGTGTCTGTAGAGTAATATCTGGATTCAGAGTTTCAACAGGAACAATAATAGTGGCAAGAAGTGTAGACTATATGAGAGAACAGTACGACGCTCATAACTAGTTTATAGAAAAAAAAATCTGGACAGTGACACTTACCAGGAACGCCAACGATAGCTGGGAAGGGATGATAAAAGTATTGAATATTGAGAAGAGCGTAATAGATCTGCGATGATAATGACAACCAATAAAATGCAGAACGATACCGAATATAATCGGATAAGCTCCTGTCTATTGTTGGAATATTCCTGTCTAATGTTCTCAGATTCTGATCCATTTTTGGAACATTCCAGTCTCATGTTCTCAGATTCTGATCTCTCCGCGCCCTCTCTCTAGATCTACTGATCTCTGTCAGTGCTGTTGGAGATATTCCCGTTCATGTTATGGGATAACATTGAATGGCGCCCATTTATAATTAAAAGATGGAAACCCTCCACTGGGATAATTAGAATCCATGAAGACTGGCATTAATCACAGTCACTGAACAAACAGGCTCAGTTTACCATTTCCATACATCACTTTTCAAATCACTGTAACAGGGAACATTTACTGGTTTTGGGTGGAATGGATGAGGGTAGCTGAGGGATGAACCATAAATCTTTCAATTTCTAAATTTTTTTTCCTTGTATATGAGAGTATTAACAGGACTTTGCAGGGCTCTATATACGTTCCACTCTGCTTATGAAAGGAGGCAGTTATAAAATAACAGATTGGCTACCTAAAAAATGTTGGGTGGGCATGTTTCTACATATCTTAACCCAAAGTATGATACTTATTGACCAATGTGAGGCTACTCCAGGTTTTAAGTTCCCAGTTAGCAAATCTTTTCATCACCTTGAGACAGAGCATTGAGATTGCTGCTCAGGAACAGGCCAAAGCATTCTGTCCCTATGGGCATCTTACAGAGGGATAAGAGAAGGTCATTCAGCCCATATTAGCGTGTTGCTACTTGAAAAGGTGGAAAGCTAGAATATTGGCACATTTTGCCAACAGAATGATTCATAACAAAGAGATGTGTCACTGCAGCTGTATGATGTGTTACTGAGAGGGCACCTGGAGTACATTGTGTTGTTTGTATTTCTGTAACTGAGAACGGATGGACCTCCATCAGATACAGTTTACCGCCTGCTCGTAATCCAGAGGTTGCGGTGTCATTTGATGTCTCGTGTCTGTTACACAGGGTCAGGAGGATGTCATGCAGCCTGTCGAGTGTGTTATAGAGGGACAGGAGGTGGCCATTCAGCCTCACGAGTCTATTACAGAGGAACAGGAGGAGGATTATGCAACCTCTCCATTCTATTCCAGAGGAATAGAGGGAGCCCATTCAGTCTCTCGAGCCTGTTACAGAGGGACAGGAAGTATGTATTTAACAGTTCAAGTCTTTA
>NW_025178924.1:0-2233 GCF_004010195.1 Chiloscyllium plagiosum | reverse complement strand
AGAGACAAGCTGGTCCAGTGAAGGACACAGTACACAATCATTCATTATCTCTTCTTGTTCTCTGGTATACAGCGGCATTGAAATACCTGTTCAAACGAAATAGATTGAAATTGGAGCAGTCGAGAGGATGTTCAGCAGGCAGTATTGTAATCAGGATTGAATGGACCGTTTTCATATGTCAAATGTGGATTTGTGTGATAACTGCTCCTTCCAAGTAACACTCCCTTGCCCCTGCCTGATTCTGACGTAATTTATCCTTTCCCGAATTCAGTTGCTTCTCACAAGGTCCGGACTTATCCATGTTCATATCTATCTTAAATGTGAAGGAGTTGTGATCACTGCTTCCCAAAATGGTGTCCATGAAAGGTCAGTCACCTGGCCAGGCTCGTTCGCCAATATGAGGTCAGGTATGGCCGCTCCTCTAGTGGACTATCGACATACTTTTGCAAGAACCCTCCAGGATGCATCGAACAAATTGTGCCCCATCCAAGTTTCTTAATGTGAGGGAGTTCCAGTCAATACTTGTGATGTTAAAGTTTCTCACGATGACAACTCTGTTTTCAAGACACCTTTCCATAATCAGCTTATGTATTTGTTCCTCAATCTCTCCGTGGTTTTTGGATGAACTTCAGTATAATCCTAACACAGTGTTTGCATTCACCTAACTTTTGAGCTCTATTCATGTTGCCTCCGTGGATGAACCCTCCAGTATGCCCTCTCTGAGTGCAGATCTAACATTCTCCCTGATTAATAATACAACTCCTCCACCTCTTTTGCCTTCCTCTCTATCTGAACAAAAACAATGAAACCCTGAAATGTTGAGCAGTCAGTCCTGTCCCTTTCACAACTAAGTCCCTGTAATGGCCACAACATCATAGTCCATTATAAGGAGTGACGTTCCAATACTGGTGACTGTGGAACATAACTGACCTTCCTCCTAGTCTGAACAGCAATGCCCCCAGACCTCTCTGTTTTCTGTCTTTTCCCCAATGTCATAATCACAATGTAATTGAGTGCAGTAAATGGTACTTTATCACAGTTCCTTAACATCAATAACATCAACAGCCTGACCCACACGTGCCCTCTCTGATCCTGAAATAACAATTTGAATTGTGTTTGTCACGTACAATTCTCTGTTAACATCTGCATGCCATCTGTTTGTTATAAGCCCATATTTTCTTCCGCACATTTTGCATCAGATCATGGATGATAGATGTTCTCTCAACGTTTTACTGATTTTTCACGGTTCAGATGAAGGCCATCCCATCGGAACAGTTCCCTCCTTGCCCAGTATTTGTGTCAAAGTCCCACGATTGAAACCCATTTCTCTCACACCAATCTTTGAGCCACACATTTACCTGCTGACATTGCGCTAATTAGTTCATGGCTCAGGCTATAATCCAGAGATTATTTCCTCTTTGGTTCTGCTTTCTAATTTACCTCCTAGCTTTTCATATCCCTTAGCAGAACCTCTGCCCTAGTTTTATCTCTGTCGTTTGGTACCTGCTGAGACCACGACGACTGGATCTTTACCCTCTACTGCAAGTTCCTCTGCAGCCCTGAGGAGATATCCCACACCTGAACACCAGTTATGCAACACAACCATCAGAAATCTCAATCGCAGTCACACAGAACAGTGTCTATGCCTCTAACGAAATTATCCCCAATTACAACACCTTTTCTCTTTTCGTCCCCTCCTTGAAATGCTCCCAAAATTCAGTGAAATGGCCAATCAACTCATCCTCCCTGCAGTCCCCTTTCCCATCCAAACAGGGAACAAGACGTGTACCTGTTAGACACAGACAGGGGCTAGGGCTCCTGCAACTCTACCTCCTGTATCCCTATACCTGCCTCACCCATAGCCACATCCTCCCTGTCCCTGACCACAGGATGAATTTGAGTTAGTTGATCTAAGCTGTGTAACTGTCTCCTAAAAAACAGCGTCCAGGTAACACTCTCCCTCCCAGTAGTGCTGCAATGTTTGAAACTCAGACTCCAACTCACCGAGTAGAATCCAGTGTTCTTCCAGCATTCAGCATTTACTGCAGACATTGTCACTGTGAATCACAATGTGGTCCACCACCTCCCATATCGTGGAGAAACAACAAATGCAGCTGGTTTGCTGTAAAAATGGCCATGGGTCTCGGGCTGGCCTGGGTGATTAGGAGACTTGCCCGGCCACTTGTGTAATTGCAGTGTTCCTGATTATCCACTCCATTAATCTCAGTCCTTG
>NW_025178923.1:0-2233 GCF_004010195.1 Chiloscyllium plagiosum | reverse complement strand
ATGGTGAATTCAGTATACAGCAGCATGTGTGTGAAATGGTGAATTCAGTATACAGCAGCATGTGTGAGTGAAATGGTGAATTCAGTATACAGCAGTGTGTGGGTGAAATGGTGAAATAAGTAGACAGCAGCATGTGTGAAATGGTGAAATCAGTATACAGCACCGTGTGAGTAAAATGCAGTGTTTGAGTGAAATGGTGAATTCAGGATACAGCAGTGTGTGTGTGTGTGTGAAATGGTGAATTCAGTATACAGCACCGGGTGAGTGAAATGGTGAATTCAGTATACAACAGTGTGTGGGTGAAATGGTGAATTCAGTATACAGCAGTGTTTGAGAGAAATGGTGAATTCAGGATATAGCAGTGTGCGTGTGTGAAATGGTGAATTCAGTATACAGCAGTGTGTGGGTGAAATGGTGAATTCAGTATACAGCAGTGTGTGTGAAATGGTGTATTCAGGATACAGCAGTTTGTGTGAGAAATGGTGAATTCAGTATACAGCAGTGTGTGTGTGAAATGGTGAATTCAGTATACAGCAGTTTGTGTGTGAAATGGTGAATTCAGTACAGCAGTGTGTGTGAAATGGTGAATTCAGTTTACAGCAGTGTGTGGGTGAAATGGTGAAATCAGTCTACAGCAGTGTGTGTCAAATGGTGAATTCAATTTACAGTAGTGTTTGAGTGAAGTTGTGAATTCAGTATACAGCAGTGTGTGAGTGAAATGGTGAATTCAGGATACAGCAGTGTGTGGGTGAAATGGTGAATTCAGTATAGAGCAGTGTGTGTGAAATGGTGAATTCAGTATACAACTGTGTGTGGCTGAAATGGTGAATTCAGTATACAGCAGTGTGTGTGAAATGGTGAATTCAGTATACAGCAGTTTGTAAGTGAAATGGTAAATTCAGTATACAACAGTGTGTGAGTGAAATTGTGAATTCAGTATGCAGCAGTGTGTGAGTGAAATGGTGAATTTAGTAGACAGCAGTGTGTGGTTGAAATGGTGAATTCAGTATCCAGGAATGTGCCTGTGAAATGGTGAATTCAGTATACAGCAGTATGTGAGTAAAATGGTGAATTCAGTATACAGCAGTGTGTGTGTGAAATGGTGAATTCAGGATAGAGCACTGTGTGGGTGAAATGTTGAAATCAGTATAGAGCAGTTTGTGAGTGAAATGGTGAATTCAGTAGACAGCAGTTAGTGGCTGAAATGGTGACTTCAGTTTACAGCAGTGTGTAAGTCAAATAGGGAATTCAGTGTACAGCAATGTGTGAGTGAAATGGTGAATTCAGTATACAGCAGCGTGAAAGTGAAGTGGTGAATTCAGTATACAGCAGTGTGTGGGTGAAATGGTGAAATAAGTAGACAGCAGCATGTGTGAAATGGAGAATTCAGTACACAGCACCGTGTGAGTAAAATGGTGAATTCAGTGCACAGCATGGTGTGTGTGAAATGGTGAATTCAGTATACAGCACCAGGTGAGTGAAATGGTGAATTCAGTATACAGCACCGTGTGAGTGAAACGGTGATTTAGAATACAGCACCGGGTGAGTGAAATGGTGAATTCAGTATACAACAGTGTGTGGGTGAAATGGTGAATTCAGTATACAGCAGTGTGTGGGTGAAATGGTGAATTCAGTAAACAGCAGCGTGTGTGAAATGGTGTATTCAGGAGACAGCAGTTTGTGTGAGAAATGGTGAATTCAGTATACAGCAGTGTGTGTGTGAAATTGTGAATTCAGTATACAGCAGTGTGTGTGAAATGGTGAATTCAGTTTACAACAGTGTGTGGGTGAAATGGTGAAATCAGTATCCAGCAGTGTGTGTCAAATGCTGAATTCAATTTACAGTAGTGTTTGAGTGAAGTTATGAATTCAGTATACAGCAGTGTGTGAGTGAATTGGTGAATTCAGGATACAGCAGTGTGTGGGTGAAACGGTGAATTCAGTATACAGCAGTGTGTGTGAAATGGTGAATTCAGTATACAGCAGTCTGTGGGTGAAATGGTGAATTCAGTATACAGCAGTGTGTGTGAAATGGTGAATTCAGTATACAGCAGTTTGTAAGTGAAATGGTGAATTCAGTACACATCAGTGTGTAAGTGAAATTGTGAATTCAGTATGCAGCAGTGTGTGAGTGAAATGGTGAATTTAGTAGACAGCAGTGTGTGGGTGAAATGGTGAATTCAGTATCCAGGAATGTGCATGTGAAATGGTGAATTCAGTATACAGCAGTATG
>NW_025178922.1:0-2233 GCF_004010195.1 Chiloscyllium plagiosum | reverse complement strand
GGTATAGTGTGATCTGTGGGTTTAATGTGATCTATGTGTTTAATGTGATCTGTGGGTTTTGTGTGATCTGTGGGTTTACCGTGATCTATGTGTTGAATGTGATCTGTGGATTTAATGTGATCTGTGGGTTTAGTGTGATCTATGGGTTTAATGTGATCTGTGGGTTTAACATGATCAGTGGGTTTAATATGATCTGTGGGTTTAATGTGATTTATGGGTTTAATGTGATCTGTGGGCTTAACGTGATCAGTATTTTAATATGATCTGTGGGTTTAATGTGATCTATGGGTTTAATGTGATCTGTGGGTTGAACGCGATCTGTGTGTTTAATGTGATCTGTGGGTTTAGTGTGATCTATGGGTTTTATGTGATCTGTGCGTTTAATGTGATCTGTGGGTTTAGTGTGATCTGTGGTTTTAATGTGTACTATGGGTTTAATGTTATCTTTGGGCTTAGTGCGATCTGTGGTTTTAATGTGATCTAAGGGTTTAATGTGATCTGTGGGTTTAATGTGATCTGTGGGTTTAGTGTGATCTATGGGTTTAATGTGGTCTGTGGGTTTAGTGTGATCTATGGGTTTCGTGTGATCTATGGGTTTAATGTGATCTGTGGGTTTAATGTGATCTGTGGGTTTAGTGTGATCTGTGGGTTTCGGGTGATCTGTGGGTTTAATGTGATCTGTGGGTTTAATTGATCTGTGGGTTTAATGTGATCTGTGGGTTTAGTGTGATCTGTGGGTTTAGTGTGATCTGTGGGTTTAGTGTGATCTATGGGTTTAATGTGATGTGTGGGTTTAATATGATCTATGGGTTTTGTGTGATCTGTGGGTTTAATGTGATCTGTGGGTTTAATGCGATCTGTGGGTTTAATGCGATCTGTGGGTTTAGAGTGATCTGTGGGTTTAGTGTGATCTGTGGGTTTTCTGTGATCAGTGGGTTCAGTGTGATTTGTGGGTTTCGTTTGATCTATGGGTTTAAAGTGATCTGTGGGTTTAGTGTGATCTGTGGGTTTAATGTGATCTGTGGGTTTAGTGTGATCTGTGGGTTTCGTGTGATCTGTGGGTTTAATGTGATCTGTGGGTTTAATCGATCTGTGGGTTTAATGTGATCTATGGGTTTAATGTGATCTGTGGGCTTAACGTGATCAGTGGGTTTAATATGATCTGTGGGTTTAATGTGATCTATGGGTTTAATGTGATCTGTGGGTTTAGTGTGATCTATGGGTTTAATGTGATCTGTGCGTTTAATGTGATCTGTGGGTTTAGTGTGATCTGTGGTTTTAATGTGTACTATGGGTTTAATGTTATCTTTGGTCTTAGTGCGATCTGTGGTTTTAATGTGATCTAAGGGTTTAATGTGATCTGTGGGTTTAATGTGATCTGTGGGTTTAGTGTGATCTGTGGGTTTAGAGTGATCAGTGGGATAAGTGAGATCTGTGTGGTTAATGTGATCTGTGGGTTTCATGTGATCTGTGGGTTTAATGTGATCTGTGGGTTTAGTGTGATCTATGGGTTTAACATGATCTGTGGGTTTAATGTCATCTATGGGTATACTGTGATTTGTGGGTTTAATGTGATCTATGGGTTGAATGCGATCTGTGGGTTTAACGTGATCTGTGCGTTTAGTGTGGTCTGTGGGTTTAATGTGATCTGTGGGTATAGTGTGATCTGTGGGTTTAATGTGATCAGTGGGTTCAGTGTGATCTGTGTGTTTCATGTGATCTGTGGGTTTAGTGTGATCTGTGGGTTTCGTGTGATCTGTGGGTTTAATGTGATCTGTGGGTTTAGTGTGATCTATGGGTTTAGTGTGATCTATGGGTTGAATGTGAATTGTGGGTTTAATGTATCTGTGGGTATAGTGTGATCTGTGGGTTTAACGTGATCTATGTGTTTAATGTGATCTGTGGGTTTAATGTGATCTGTGGGTTTAGTGTGATCTATGGGTTTAATGTGATCTGTGGGTTAAACGTGATCAGTGTGTTCAATATGATCTGTGGGTTTAGTGTGATTTGTGGGTTTCATGTAATCTATGGGTTTAATGTGATCTGTGGGTTTAGTGTGATCTATGGGTTTAGTGTGATCTATGGGTTGAATGTGAATTGTGGGTTTAATGTGATCTGTGGGTTTAGTGTGATCTGTGGGTTTCGTGTGATCTGTGGGTTTAATGTGATCTGTGGGTTTAGTGTGATCTATGGGTTTAACGAGATCTGTGGGTTTAGTGTGATTTGTGGGTTT
>NW_025178921.1:0-2232 GCF_004010195.1 Chiloscyllium plagiosum | reverse complement strand
CAGTGACTGGGATTGAACCTGAGTGAGTGACAGAGATTGAATCTCAGTCAGTGATAGGAAATGAATCTCAGTCAGTGTCAGGAATTTAATATCAGTCAGTGACAGGCATTGAATCTCAGTCAGTGACAGGGATTGAATCTGTCAGTGACAGGGATTGAATCTCAGTCAATGATAGGAAATGAATCTCATTCAGTGACAGGAATTGAATCTCAGTCAGTGACAGGAATTTAATCTCAGTCAGTGACACGCATTGAATCTCAGTCATTGACAGAGATTGAACCTCAGTCAGTGACAGGAATTGAGCCTCAGTCAGTGACAGGGATTGAATCTCAGTCATTGACAGGGATTGCTTCTCAGTCATTGACAGAGATTGAACCTTAGTCAGTGACAGGGACTGAGATACAGTCAGTGACAGGGATTGTGCCTCAGTCAGTGACAGGGATTGAATCTCAGTCTGTGACAGGGATTGACCCTCTGTCAGTGACAGGGATTGAACCTCAGTCAGTGACAGGGATTGAATCTCAGTCAGTGCCAGGAATTGAATCTCAGTCAGTGACATGGATTGTGTGTCAATCAGTGGCAGGAATTGAATCTCATACAGTGCCAGGGATTGAATCTCAGTCAGTCGCAGGAATTGAATCTCAGTTAGTGACCGGGATTGCGTCTCAGTCAGTGACAGGGTTGGTCCTTCGTCATTAACAGGGATTGAATCTCATTCATTGACAGGGATTGAATCACAGTCAGTGTCAGGGATTGGAACTCAGTCAGTGACAGGAATTGAATCTCAGTCAGTGACAGGAATTGAACCTCAGTTAGTGACAGGGATTGAATCTCAGTCAGTGACAGGGATTGAATCTCAGTCAGTGACAGGGATTGTACCTTAGTCAGTGACACGAATTGAATCTCAGTCTGTGACAGGGTTCAACCTCAGTCAGTGACAGGGATTGAAACTCAATCAGTGACAGGGATTGATCCACAAACAGTGACAGGGATTGAATCTCAGTCAGTGACAGGGATTAAGTGTCAATCAGTGACAGGAAGTGAATCTCAGTCAGTGACAGGGATTGAATCTCAGTCCGTGACAGGGATAGAGATTCAGTCAGTGATAGGGATTGAACCTCAGTCAGTTACAGGGATTGAATCTCATTCAGTGACAGGTATTGACCCTCAGACAGTGACAGAGATTGAATCTCAGTCAGTGACAGGAATTGAATCGCAGACAGTGACTGGGATTGAACCTCAGTCAGTGACAGCGATTAAATCTCAGTTAGTGACAGGAATTGAATCTCAGTCAGCGACAGGAATTTGATCTCATTCAGTGACAGGGATTGAATCTCAGTCAGTGTCAGGAATTGAATCTCAGTCAGTGACAGGAATTTAATATCAGTCAGTGACAGGAATTTAATCTCAGTGGGTGACAGGGATTGAATCTCAGTCAGGGACAGGAATTGAATCTCCGTCAGTGACAGGAATTGAATCTCAGTCATTGACAGGAATTTAATCTCAGTCAATGACAGGAATTGAATCTCAGTCAGTGACAGGCATTGAATCTCAGTCAGTGACAGGGATTGAGCCTCAGTCAGTGACAGGGAGTGATTCTCAGTCATTGACAGAGATTGAACCTTAGTCAGTGACAGGGATTGAGCCACAGTCAGTGACAAGGATTGAGCCTAATCAGTGACAGGGATTGGGCCTCAACCAGTGACAGGGATTGAATCTCAAGTCAGTGACATGGATTGAGTGACAATCAGTGGGAGGACTTGAATCTCATTCAGTGCCAGGGGTTGAGTCTCAGTCAGTAGCAGGAATTGAATCTCAGTTAGTGACCGGGATTGCGTCTCAGTCAGTGACAGGGTTGGACCTTCGTCATTAACAGGGATTGAATCTCATTCATTGACAGGGATTGAATCACAGTCAGTGACAGGGATTGAAACTCAACCAGTGACAGGGATTGAGTGTCAATCAGTGACAGTAAGTGAGTCTCAGTCAGTGACAGGGATTCAATCTGTCAGTGAAAGGGATAGAGATTCAGTCAGTGATAGGGATTGAACCTCAGTCAGTTACAGGGATTGAATCTCATTCAGTGACAGGGATTGAATCTCAGTCACTAACTGTCAATAACTGAGTCCCTGTCACTAACTGAGATGCAATCCCTGTCACTGATTGAGATTCAATCCCAGTCACTGATTGAGATTCAGTCCCTGTCACTGACTGAGATTCACCTCCTGTCAC
>NW_025178920.1:0-2232 GCF_004010195.1 Chiloscyllium plagiosum | reverse complement strand
TTATGAAGGTTAACATAAAACAAATAGCTGCAGAGCTGGAAATCTGAGCCAAAAACGAAAATTGTTTGCGGAACGCAGCAAGACTGGCAACAGAAACGTCGACTTTCCTGCTCATCGGATGCTACCTGACCTGCTGTGCTTTTCCAGTATCACTCTGATCTAAAATCAGGTTTCCAGCATCTGTAGTCCTCACTTTTACCTAGTTCCTTCAGTGTCGCTGGTTCCCAATTCAAGTACTCCATCTCTAGCGGTTTCATGTCTGTACCTCCGTGCTGAGGATTTGAAGAGTGAAGAACTTAATCTTTGTCTTTTATTGGGAACCATCTTTTTCATTGTAACCATCAGGAAAGAACATTTCGTTCGCCAGAAAAAGAAATGAATATGTCACTATTTGTTTGCTTCAGGTCCAAGAATACTCAGACCAATAGCTCCCTTGCTTGCCTCTGCTGGTCATGTTCGCAAAGAGATCTAGCAAATTGCCAAGTGCAATTTTCCTTTCAATAAATAATTTTGACTCAGTTTGGCTGCAAATATCTTTTCCTACCTTTGTGCTTTTCTTCTTTTACATTGGTGTCTCGCACCTTACAAATGACAGCAAAGGTATGAAAGGAGATGGAAGCATTCAGCTCATCAAGTCAGCGAGAGCTTTCAATGAGATCACGGCTGATTTAGTCAATTCTCAAGCCTACTGCGCTGTCTGTAGTCATGGCCGAGTGGTTAAGGCGATGGATTAGAAATCCATTGGGGTTTCCCCACGTAGGTTCGGATCCTGCTGACTACGTACGATTACTTTCCTGCTGGAATAATTTTCGAACAAAGTTCAAAAAAGCTATTTTGCAAACCAGGCCAGTAATTTGATTAGACTTGGGAAACTCGAGTTCTTCATCAGAAACGTTCCATATTTAAATCATTATCTCTGTTTCTCTTTCCAGATACACTGATCGACACAACGGGTTTCTGCAGTTTTTATTGAACGACCTAAGCAGAAGTGCTGCTTTTCATTAGATTCCTTTAATCCCTGTCCTCTGTTCTCTGACTCGGGTCAGTGGCAACACTTCCTCCTGCTCGTCAAAGTGCTCATTCCCCACCGCTCCCTCTCCGGTCATTACAAACAACCGCAGGAAATTGCCACTTAAACATCTTTGTTCCAAAGTGAAACTCACCGGCCTCGGGAATCTCTCCACCAAACGGGACTTCTTCTCCCTGGACATGGTGCAAGCCAGAGGATTGTGAAGCGATACTGTGAAAATATTTTCAGTTCGCAGTTGGAAAAATGTTTAAGAAGCAAACCATATAATTTAGGCTGCAGCTTTGGAAGTCTTGAGAAACTCTTTGGGAAATGGAATCAGAGGAGGATGAAGAAGTGTCAACTGTCGGACCGAGTCGAGGACGGGACATTGACTCTGATGTTCTCGGGACAGGAACTGATCTGAGACATTGAAAGAATTCTCGCTCACGTACGTGAGGAATGCAAACTTCATCTGGACTCTGGGACAATGAAAAACTCTGGAACACTCAAGAAAAAATCCAAATATTGACTGGGATCACGACATACGAGTACAATAGATGGGTCAGTTTTTGCCCAGTGTGTGCAGGAGGGCTTCCTGACTCAGTATGTAGACATGCCTTCAAGGGACGAAGCCACTTTCGATTTAGTACTGGGTAACGAGCCTGGCTAGGTTTTAGATTCGGAAGTAGGTGAGCACTTTGGGGACAGCGATCACACTTCTCTCAGGTTTACTTTCATGATTGAAAGGGATAGGTGTACTCCACGGAGCAAAAGGTTCAGCTGGTGGAAGGGAAATTACGATGCAATGAGGTAAGATTTAGGAAGCGTAGAATGTGGTAGGAAACTGCAGGGGGTGAGCACATTAAAATGTGGAGCTTATTCAATGAAAAGCTCCTGTGTGTCCTAGAAAATTATGTGCCTGTCAGGCAAGGAGGAAGATATAGAACGCGTGAGCCGTGGTTTACTAAGGAAGAGGAATCCCTGGTCAAGAAGACCAAGAAGTCTAATGTTAGGATAAAATGTGAAAACTCAGTGAGAGCGCTCGAGGGTTCCAACGATATTAGGAAAGACCTATAAAGAGAGCTGAGAAGAGCCAGGAGGAGACATGAGAAGTTGTTGGCAGATAGGTTCAGGGTTAACCCTAAGGCTTTCCATAGGTATGCCAGGAATGAAAGAATGACGAGAGTTACATTTGGGACAATCAAGGATAATAGTGGGAAGTG
>NW_025178919.1:0-2232 GCF_004010195.1 Chiloscyllium plagiosum | reverse complement strand
GGAGCAGCGCTTCGAAAACTAGTGATTCCAAATAGACCTGTCGGGCTATAACCTGGCATTGTGTGATTTTTAACTTTGAAAATCTGCAGTAATGCCAACGTCTCCATACTGCACATGCTACTCGGTGTCAGCAACGCACTGCGCATGTTCCACGGTGTCAGCAAACTATTACGCATGCTCACGCAACAAGCGGAAACACTCCGTGACCTTGTTTTGATGGACCAATGAGAAGCTCTGGAGGACCGGATGTAGACTGGACCTCCTGCCAATCATAGCAAACCCATCGTCTGGATGCGGAAGTAGGACCATGTGTTTCTGAGGTGGTTGTTGCTGCTCCTCTCTCTCTAAATGAAGATTGAGCTTCACCCCAGATTGCAACTTCCTTCCTCTCTCCAACATCTGTGAGTTCAACACACTCTTTTCTCACCCCTTTTCCATTCCGGGGTTGAACTGTTGACTTGCAGGAACTGAAGGGAAACGGAGTGAATCCAGGGAGGGGACAGACTCTGGGAAAGTTAGTCCAGGTCTTTTTTTTAATGGCAAATACAGGAGAATTGACAGTTCAGGGTCGAACCTTTCATCAGAAATGATGTGTGGATGAACAAAGGGGCCTCTGCGTCCTTCTAATCCAGTCAATGCAAGTTGTCAGACAGGTGCAGCAAGTAGTGAGCAAGGCAAGTGTTATATTAGCAAGAGGAATTGAGTTCAGAAGTGGGGACGCCTTCTTGCAGTTTGGGCGTAATTGAATATATCCAAGGCTGAGTTCATCTGATTTTTGAACAACAAAGAACTGATGATTATGGGGGAGGCAAGACCAGAACAGATCACTTACTATGTGGGCGGCACGGTGGCACAGTGGTTAGCACTGCTGCCTCGCAGCGCCAGAGACCCAGGTTCAATTCCCGACTCAGGCGACTGACTGTGTGGAGTTTGCACGTTCTCCCCGTGTCTGCTATTATAGACCAATCCAAATGCCTCTTAAATTCTGTAATTATACCAGTCTCCACCACTTCCTCTGGCTGGTCATTTCATATATGCACTACTGTGTGAAAAGGCTCCCCTTTGAGCTCTTTTATGTCTTTCCCCGTTCGCCCAAAACCTTTAGTTCTGCACTACCCCACCCCAGGGAGAAGACTTTGTCTATTTACCCTATCCATGCCTCTCATGACTTTATAAACCTCTAAGGTCATCCCTCAGCCTCTGACGCCCCAGGGAAACAGCCACAGCCTATTCAGCCTCTCCCAAGAGCTAATTTTTTCAAATCTGGCAACATGCTGGTAAATCTTTTCTGAACCCTTTCAAGTTTCACACCGTCCTTCTGATGGGCAGGAGACCAGAGTTGCATGCAATATTCCAAGCACGCAATATTCCAAATGTGGTCTCACCAATGTCCTGTAGAGCTGCAACATCACCTACCTCCCAATTCCTTTACTCCGTGCTGTAACCGATAAAGGAAAGCATGCCAAATGCTGCCTTCACTATCCTCTCTACCTGGGACTCTACCTTCACGGAACTATGAACCTGCACTCCAAGGTCTCTTTATTCAGCAACACTCCCCAGGACCTTATACACTTTATGCTAAGTCCTACTTTGATTTGCTTTTCCAAAATCCAGCACTTCACATTTATTTAAATTAAACTTCATCATTCATATACTAATCCAAATGTCTTTTAAATGTTCTAACTGTATCTGCATCCACCCCTTTGTCTGGAAATTCATTCCATACACAAACCACTCTCTGGGGGGAAGAAAATGGCGACCCTCATGTCCTTTTAAAATCTTTCTCCTCTCTCTCTTTCAAAATTTGCTCCGTAATCTTGACCCCCAGCATAGAGAGAGGATTTTGGCCATTCACCTGATCTATACCCCTCACGATATTATAATCCTCCTCTGCTCCAGTGGAAAAATTTCCAGCTTATTAACCTGAATGTAGGTATATTCATGGCAGTTCAGGCAGCATCCGAGGAGCTACCTGATCTGCTGTGCTTTTCCAGCACCACTCTAATCTAGACTCTGGTTTCCAGCGTCTGCAGTCCTTGTTTTTACCTTTTACGTCGGTATACTCAGATCTACTTATGATCTGTTCAATGCTGGTGCAAGCTCGACAGGCTAAATGGCCGATTCCTGCTCCCAATTTGCACACTCCTAGTCCAGAACAAAAAGAGACCATAAAACACAGGAGCAGAAAGTAGGCCTCTGAGCCCATCAGGGGTGCTGCACTATTAAGTTCTG
>NW_025178918.1:0-2232 GCF_004010195.1 Chiloscyllium plagiosum | reverse complement strand
GATGACCGTATAGGTGTTTTATTTTTAGCTCACACACATTACTGTGATGAGGAATAATGAGGGAGAGAGATAGTGTAATAGGCCATTCCTTCTCAGGAAGATTACATTGTCTCCCTCTCTGAGTTGAATCACACAATAATGTCATCCTCTCCCAACTGGGACATGTGAGGTCTACTTGTATAATGTCCAAACTATGTCTCCATCACATTCCCTGTTCCATACCGAAGCATCATTGTTGCCATCTCGCACAGTCATACCCATAGCAGAAAATGGTCTTGGTCAATTTGAAAATATGTTTATGTGCCCCTGCGTCTTTAAAAGAATAAAATATTTAATGTATTTAGAATACCTGTGTTAAAATGAATGCATTTTTTAAAAGAAGTACAGAAATTGCTGGTAAAGCTCGGCAGGCCTGTCAGTACCCAGATGCATTTTACATGTTGTAGTTGTACCATCCTCCACCACTTCCTCTGGCAGCTCATTACATACGCACACCATTCTCTTGGTGAAAAGGTTGCTCTTAGTCCTCTTCAAAACCTTTCCCTTCTCACTTTCATCCAATGCCCTCTAGTTTTGAACGCCTCTAACCTGGGAGAAACCCCTAACTACTCATCCTATCCATGACCGTTCTGATTTTATAAACCTCTACTGCTGCAAGATGTGACTCCAATCAACACGAATAGCTGTGCTTTCAGTCATTCCGGGCCTAAATTCTGAAATTCAATTCTGACAGTTCATTCTCCATCAGGTCACAATTCGACAATCAGTTTAATCAGTTTGTTCAGATGTATCATGAGACACTTCTGTGGGATTTACACCGAGACCTTTGTGCTCGGAGGTAGGGAAACTTGCATCACTGGGCAATACCCATAAAGCTGTAACAGTATTCTCCCGTGTGTTTGTTCATCAGCCTGTTCTGACATGCTGTGACTTACCTCTGCAACAAACAGGACTTGAATCCAGTCCTACTAGTCCAGAGCTAGGAACACTACCCCACAAGTTCAGGAATTAAAATCAAATCCAGAGTTCTGGTACAGAGCCAGGGACACTACCCACTGCACTACCATCCCCAGACTTGGGTCATATTTTAAGTGCCAGCTTTCAGCTCAGTGTGGATTTATTATAATCAGGTTACCATTACTGTATTACATAAAACACTTTGTATTGTTAAACGAATGCAAGATATTTGTCTCAACTGTAGGATATTGAGTGCACGTGCTGTGCTATCGAAATTAACTATGAACGTCTTCAGTCGGTATTATCTGTAATCTACAATATTAAGGAAAGAAATCCTGCTGTCACAGACTGACCAATGAATAGATTAGATTTAAATCGAATAGATTTTTATCACTGAACACCACAGACAACGGAAAAGCATAATTTCTGGTTCCAAAACACCGATCAATATTACCCACCTCCAACGTGCAACTGCCCTCTTTCTAAAACAATGACATTACACTAGGCCGCTGATTACTGTCCAGTCTCTCCTCCCCACTGACAGTGTCTGCGATCTGTCCCTCCTCCCCCAAACCACACAAGGCAACCCAAGCTCAGGGTCTTTGTGAAACTCAAGGCCGGAGAGTGCAGGCATCCTGGAGACGGGGAGGATATTTTAATGGGGGAGAGTGAGGAGGTGGTAATATAACACACTGGGCTGAGGGGTGGCAGATGGAGTTCAGATGGATTAATGCGAGGTATTGGATTTGGTAAATCAAAGAAGACCAGGACCTATACAATTAAAAGCAGAGCCTTTGGCAGTGTTGTAGAACAGAGACCTAGGCCGTCAGGTGTGATTCTTTAAAATTTGCATCTCAGATAGATAGTGTGGTTAAGGAGGTGTTTAACACACTTGTCTTCATTGGTCAGACCATTGAGTATCGGAATTGGGATGTCATGTTGTGGTTGTACAGGACATTGGTGAGGCCTCTTCTGGAATACTGTGTCCAGTCTGGTCACCCTGCCCGCTCATTCCATAGGCACACCACCCTCTGGGTGAAAACACTGCCCCCTAGGTCACTTTTAAGTGTTCCCCTCTCACCTTAAACCTGTACCATATAGTTTTGGTCTCCTCACCCATAGAAAATACCTTGATTATTCACTTTGATTTTACTGACCTTGATATGATTAAGCTGGAGAGTATTGAGCAGACATTAACCTGGATGTTGTTGGGAATAGAGGCAGTGAGCTATGAGGAGAGGTTGGATAAACTGGGACTCTTTTCTGTGGAGGGTA
>NW_025178917.1:0-2232 GCF_004010195.1 Chiloscyllium plagiosum | reverse complement strand
GATGTATTTCTGGGAATATCCTCCCTCAGCACATCTGTAATGCTATCTCTTATCAAAATGCCACTCCCCCTCCTCTCTCGCCTCCCTTTCTATCCTTCCTGTAGCATTTGTATCCTTCAGCTGCCCATTTCTGCTGGATCTCTGCAGATCCCTTAACAAAAACACTGCTCGAACTCTGCAGAATTTCAAGGTTGATTAGTTTAATCAGTTACATAATTAATCAGAAGTGGATTCAAAAATATGTACATTTAAATCAAACACCAACTGAGAGTTTAAGTGCCTGTGATCGTTTTCATGAAATATATTGCTACAATGTTCTACTAATCTTGTGACGCAGGTATACCTGAATAATATTAGAATTTATTTGCTGTTTATTTCAATATAGTAGCTACTATTTTCGCTTGTATGTTACCATTTTGTGGCAGACAGATTTTATTCACTAGATATTATTTTGATAATTTTGTAATTTTAATAATGATTGTTTCCCTTCCCCTTTAACAGCCCACATTTGTAAAGCTATCCCGTCTGCATTCACTGTGTGCTTTTCCTGCCATCAGAAAGCAAATGAAACAAAGTTCTCAAACTGCAGATGGCAGCCACCCAGTTTCATCTCCTTCTCCTCCGACACTCCTCTGTCAATATAAAGTTGCATTTAAATCAAGAGGGCGATTGGTTGACCTCATCTGCGAATGACAAGAAATGGCTAATATGCATGGTCACTTTCTTGCTGGTTCTGAGAATGTTAGTCAACTTCTTTTACCTAGGATCTAACGAGAAAATTAACCTACCTGACAATAACTAAAATGGGGCTTTGAGCCCCCGTCCATAAAAACAAAACGTAACTACTGCAACACCGGAAAAATAATTTCAGTTGCCCTGCTTTACAGCTCAAAAAGTTTTTATAATTTATTATCTATACAGTACTTAAAATTATCTGAAGAAAATGCCTTCGGAAAAATTCATTGTCAAGGGTAAGATGTTTCTTGTGGTAAGTTTAACTGAAGTATATGCTGCAACAATTATCTTCTGTGTTGTTTCATTCTACATTGTCTGGCACTATAAAAGAAATTATTTGATAAAGGTGAGTTTAAATTCATTGCAGATGGACAGCTTTGTCTTTTGACATTTTGTTTGTGCACTGCTGACGATGCTCTCTGATCCACCATTTAAATTGATTTGCAAGATATGAGGTTACCCTAGACTTGAGTAACTGGGTATTGCAGTGTCCCTGGGGTTTGGGCTCTGATCCATTCCAGATGAGGTTAAAGTCACTTTACTCTTGCTGCATGGGGCAAACTTTGGGCAATAATAGCTCCCTCAGCAAAGTGCAAAGGTTCAGAGCAAACAGCTGCCTATGCTTTGGTGTTAAAGGTTGAATTTTCCATCTGGACATTCCTATTGTGGGGACTGAAGTACTGGGAGCACACATCAGGAAATCACACATTCTATATGTAGAAGATCAGGTACTACAAGTATAATTTTCTGCATTGCAATCCTGACAAGCAGAGGTTCACACCTGAAGTCTGGAAAATTGGAACTTTTAACTTTGAGTGGTCAATATTCAGCTTAGGGATTCTACAGGTAACGGGAAACCCAGACTGCTGTAGTAAGAGGGAGAGAATAGAGCACATTTTTGCGATCGAGTTGTAAAATCTTTACCCTTCATCTAACCCTCATGGGTTAGTTTTGAAACAAGACATACCATTGTAGAATAATCAGCATTGATGGCTTTCTCCACAGAGCTCAAATGATAGTCATTTAAATGAAATAGATGTGAAGTGAATGCACTCCAGTAACTTCAGGTAGGGATCGTCATGGTGTGTATCCACAAGCCAACACTGAACTTCACATAGTTATCCTGCATGAAAGCTATTCAATTGGCTTTAAACTTGCCTCTGCCAAATTTTATTGTTTGTTAGTGAAGAACACAGCAAATAATTGTCAGGGGACAGTCTTAAAAAGTGTCCCATTATGAATTGGTGATCACAGCAAGATTTTGTTGTCAGATTATTCTCTCAGTTATATTCAGAGACAAAATAAAATGGCAATTAAAACAGACAATCTTTTTGATATGTTTACTGAAATAAATCCATATTCCTTTGTAAAACATGAATAAGCACTAGCAAAACCATCAGTCTCTCATCAAGATCAGGTACTACAAGTATAATTTTCTGCATTGCAATCCTGACAAGCAGAGGATCACACCTGAAGTCTGGAAAATTGGAACTTTTA
>NW_025178916.1:1237-2232 GCF_004010195.1 Chiloscyllium plagiosum | reverse complement strand
TGTGTGTGTGTGCCTGTGTGTGTGTGTGTATATGCGTGTGCCTGTGTGTGTGTGTGTATCTGTATATGTATCTGGGACACTCTGCTGTGCTGATGGGTCTGGCATTGTGCTGTAAGTGATGGTGTTGTTCATGTTTTGACAGAATGGCACACGCCAGCTGGCCAGGGTTATTGCCAAGGTGGTTTCAGTGCCGACCTGACCGAGGTAAGTGTCTCCAATCTGTCTGGTTTGCTGTGCTGGGTTGTGTTGTGACTGGCTTCCCTGGGTGGGCTGAACACTAACCACTCCCAGAATCCCAGCTCCTGGATGCAGCCTGCATTCTATACTGGCTGCTCCCTCCCTTTGAGTGAAAGGGGAAGATTTTCCAGGCTTGGCAAGGCCAGTGGCATCAGGGGATTGAGTTTCAGAACAGCAGGCACAGTTCCTAATGCATGTTTTGGCCTCAGTGAGCTTTGTGTTACAGCTGCATGAATTCATTGAGGATGTCATGAGGTTAATCCGGAGTTATATTGGGAATACCCTACCCCACAGGGTTCATCAACAGGTCTCCAGTTTAACCCATGTGCCAGTCCTGGGCAGTGCCACTCAGGCACACAAAGCAATTGATAACAGCCTCAGGCATTGCTCTGAGCTCAATTGTGCTGCTTGGTACTGTTCAACGGCTTGATTGATCTGTGTTTGATTGTGTTATTCAGTCCTCAGACCTACGTTACTGTACTTAATAGGTCAAATCCAAATTGGTTTGTGCCAATGAGATAACCTAATCTGACCTCGTCATTTTGGCCAGCACCCAGCCCATATCCCTCCAAACCCTTCCTATTCATATACCCATCCAAATGCCTTTTAAATGCTGTAATTGTACCAGCCTCCACCACTTCCTCTGGCAGCTCATTCCATACACGCACCACCCTCTGTGTGAAAAAGTTGCCCCTTAGGTCTCTTTTATATCTTTCCCCTCTCACCCTAAACCTATGCCCTCTAGTTCTGGACTCCCC
>NW_025178916.1:0-1158 GCF_004010195.1 Chiloscyllium plagiosum | reverse complement strand
GCCTCTCCCTATAGCTCAAACTCTCCAACCCTGGCAACATGCTTGTAAATCTTTTCTGAACCCTTTCAAGTTTCACAACATCTTTCCGATAGGAGGGAGACCAGAATTGCACGCAATATTCCAACAGTGGCCTAACCAATGTCCTGTACGGCCGCAACATGACTTCCCAACTCCTGTACTCAATACTCTGACCAATAAAGGAAAATGTATCAGCTTCTCGGCCAACAGGAAAATGGCCACAACCTGATGAGCCCTGGTTTTAGCAAAGCCAGAACAGGCTTCATGCTGATTTCTATGAATATCAATATAAACATATCAACAGAAACATATCAGTATAAACATGTGATTAAATGGCCAGAGCAGAACTGGCATTCTGAGCAGGGATGATATGCGCTGACAATCCTGTATGTTCCGTGGTGCTTTGAGAAACGTTGATGTCGGTTTAGAACGAGTGTCGCCTGTGCAGTGCTGTGAGGTAAAAGAGACTTTGAAGCAGTCGAGTGAACGGAGCAGGTCACGTGACCCAGTGGTTCCATGGGAGCTTGCGGCAGGCCCAGAATGCAGTGCGGCTGGATTGGCATGGGCGTGAGGGGCTTTGGGCTGAGGGGTTGGGGGATGGGTTTGGAGGGCTCTCTGATGCCCGTCACTATCGGCGGTGTTGAGGCAGGGCACCGTGCTCCGGCCTTGTTCTGTGCAGCTCGATAACAGGTGCTGCCTGAAGTCAGCTTGTGGGGGGAGGGGGGGGGGGTGGGTTTGTGCCCCCTCACCACTTTCCAAAGATGGCAGGCAGATGCAGTGGCTCCAGTTACTCAGCTGGAGCTGGAAGGCAGAGGAGGGGTGGCTGTGGACAGTCCCCAAGCTCTCTCTGCCAAAGGTGACCAGCTTGAGGGCACTGTCACAGTTTGCAGCTGGCACCTTGGCTTGTGCGTGTGTGTGTGGGCACAGGCACTAATGCCAATTGTCTATGTCCTTGCAGAATGGGCGAGTGGTGCTTGGAGGGCCTGGCAGCTTCTACTGGCAAGGTAAGGCCTGGCATACCCTGGGCAGCATGGTGGGTGATGGCAGTCAGTTCAGTGCTGTCCCTGAGTGGGGGAGGGGGAGAGGAAGAGGTCTAGTCCCTCAGAGGCAGCGATTATTTCTGAAGCTGCGGGTGTGAGT
>NW_025178915.1:0-2232 GCF_004010195.1 Chiloscyllium plagiosum | reverse complement strand
TTTGACGCTTCCAGTTTATGCATCCAACTCCACCCAAAACACGTTAAATGGCAAAGTCGCACTTTGTAATACAATGTTGTTAGGGTTCAGTGTTAAACTGCATTCTGTCTGGGAATGTATCCCCAAACAAGGAACACCAATGGCGTTTTACAGTTTAATCACATAGGAGAACGTGAGGACTGCAGATACTACAGATCAGAGTCTAAAATTGTGGTGCTGGAAAAGCACGTCCTGTCAGGCAACATCGGAGGAACAGAAGTGTCCATGTTTCAAACATAAGCTTTTCTTCAGGAATTGATGAAGAAATTATGCTGATGAACACTTTAGTCATATACACAACTGCACAGAATGAAATAACATGATACCACAATGTAATAGTGCAGGAGACTGTTGAGGCAACAGAATAAAGATGCACAAAACCAATATATTTGACATTATCCTCATACAAGTTTAGAATTGCTTTTCATTCAACTTTGACAACTATGTCAAGTCACCAGAGTCCTGCTGAGCGATCGGGATTGAGTTGACTGGTGGCGTTTAATTCTGATGATCACTGAGTAATGCCTCAGGGTGAGGGATGTGATTGAGAAGGACAGTCCTTCACATTAACCCCTCCACATGCAGACCCAAAACTGTTGGCATCACCCTGTGTCAAAAAACAGGGTTCCAGAAAACTGAGCCAAGTGACACCCACCCCGTCCAGGCTATCAGTGAGTTGTGTAATGTTGTCACTCACAGATAACAAGAGAAGCTCGATCCAAGACAAATTGAAACATCTTATGTTATAATGTGTTTGCAGGAACTTACCAGGAATACCAATCACACCAAGGATCAGATAGAATATTTTCCTGATGGTCTGAATGGGGCGGTGCATCTTCTCCTTGAACTAGGACAAGTTATCTCCCCAAATTAGATTAGGATCTGTTACATACTGGGTGCTTTAATTATATATGCTACAGAATCTCCTTGGAGACACAGAGTTGACATATCTGTCAAGTTGTTTTTTTCTGAATTTTTACGCACGCAGATCCCAAGAGCTGACACTAATCCTGGTGACTAGTCTTTGACAGCTGAGATTGAATCAACACCATTCCATCCCCTTAAGGATGGAGACCTCTGTTCATATTTAGTATCTTATCAGAGCTGGAAGCTGTTTGCAACTGATCTTATCCTAATTCCAAGATGGGCTTCACTGACACGACCATACAACTAACAAAATTCTAACCTCAGAGAATCCATTAAGTTTTATTGAAGTCAGATGTTGTGTTTTGTTTTCTTTTTATCGCGGGATGTTCCATTCAACATTTTCCAACAGAGCACTGAACTATTGAACAAGTCTTGTCTGTTTGGGCTCCCTCCAGGAGAAGCTCAGGTGATCTCATTCCACCAGTCTACCCACCTTTGCTCTGTCTCCCATGATTGAATTGTTTATTCAACATGTTTCAGATTCAATACGCTTCATCACATGATGTATGAAGACATCGTTGACCCTAACACTGTCATCCATTGAAATATATTTCCATCAATTAGCAGTTGATTTTATCATGAATTACCTTGACATGTATGCTCAAACCATCAGGAAATATATAAATGCCAGATTCATCAGCCGGACCCACAAGGTAGAGCAAAACATCACCTGTTCACAACGCAACGCCATCCAGGCTCTCAAAACCAATCACAACATTGTCATCAAACCAGCAGATAATGGAGGAATCATTGTCATTCAGAATAGAACAGATTACTGCAAGGAAGTGTACCGACAGCTGAACAACCAGGAACACGACAGGCAACTACCGGCTGATCCGACCAAAGAACACACCCTTGAACTATACACATTCATCAGGATCACAACATTGTCATCAAACCAGCAGATAATGGAGGAGTCATTGTCATTCAGAATAGAACAGATTACTGCAAGGAAGTGTACCGACAGCTGAACAACCAGGAACACAACAGGCAACTACCGGCTGATCCGTGAACACATCCGTGAACTAAACACATTCATCTGGACTTTGGATCCAGTCCTTCAGAGTTCCCTACGCACCCTCATCCTACTCCTCGTGAAGGAGACTTCTATTCCCATTCAAGGAGGTGAACGAGGTGAATGTTTTTCATCATTTCTGGAAGGGTAATAGGGAAATCCACGGCAATTACAGACCAGTCAGTCTCACGTCTGTGGTCAGCAAAGTTTTGGAGAGTATTCTGAGGGACAGGATTTATGACTATTTGGCA
>NW_025178914.1:0-2232 GCF_004010195.1 Chiloscyllium plagiosum | reverse complement strand
TGGGGAGACTGGGATGGAAGGAATATTTGAATTTTTGTGGTCTGGAATGTTCTGCCTGAAAGTGTGGTGAAAGCAGATTGTTTCGGAATTTCGGGGAACTTGTGTATCGGGGGAATATTTGAAGAAGGGACAGTTTACCGAGAGTCAGGGTTAGTTTGAGACGTGCTTCTGAGAGGATTTGAGTAGACTGCTCTAAAAGTCACCGTCCCTGTTAAATCGTTTAGTGACTCTGTAAAACCATTTTAACATTCAACACAAATTCATTTATAAAGTTCTAGAAAGTGCATGCTCATTTCACAAAGAAATCAATCTGCGGAAATCTAGGAACTTTGAGAAATTCAGTTAAATCGATCAAATTTACAAAATGGACATTAACTGGATATTCTGAAGTTGGTCACTGACCAGCAGAACTGTCCAGAATCTGACCACAGAACTATCCAGAAACTGTGCACAGAACTGTCCAGAAACTGACCACAGAATTGTCCAGAAACTGACCACAGAACTATCGAGAAACTGTGCACAGAACTGTCCAGAAACTGACCACAGAACTGTCCAGAAACTGACCACAAAACTGTCCAGAAACTGACCAAAGATCTATCCAGAAACTGAGCACAGAACTGTCCAGAAACTGACCACAGAACTATCGAGAAACTGACCACAGAACTGTCCAGAATCTGACCACAGAACTATCGAGAAACTGACCACAAAACTGTCCAGAAACTGACCACAGAACTATCGAGAAACTGACCACAGAACTATCGAGAAACTGACCACAGAACTGTCCAAAAACTGACCACAGAACTATCCAGAAACTGACCACAGAACTATCGAGAAACTGACCACAAAACTGTCCAGAAACTGAGCCCAAGTTACTCAAAACTTTTACCACAAACTACCCAGAAATTGATCCACACCCTGAAACAACTTATTTAAAAATACTTATTTGAAAATATTACTTATTTGAATACAAATACTTACTTGAAAAACACTTATTTGAAAAGACCCACGCCCCAAAATGGACATTCTGTAGAACAGACCCCCCCCCCCTATCCCAAAGCACGTGGGACCCACATTCTCACCCAGCATTATGTACGGAACAAGCATTGTACGTGCCCAAAGAATGAGTCGTGTGCATTATTCTGCCATACTGTATACATCTTGAGAGCATTACCTTAGTGCTCAGCGGATATTGCTCGACTCACTGAGCGCTTCATGTCTGGTCGTTAAAGCCTCCAAAGTCTAGCTTCTGAACTCGGCTGAGGTGAACTGTTGTGTGTGCAAGGTAACGTCCAGGATATATATACAGGCAGAGAGAGGGGCGGATGGTGTGAACTTTGACTGTTCTTGGAATCTGGGCGTCAAAGAAAAGTCCCCAGTCCCTCCGCTGTTGCTGCTGCCCCGGTATCTATCTCGTGTGCGTCAATAGCCCATCGAGTCCGAAAACACGCGTCGCTCGCGTGCATCAATGCTCCAGATCAAACCAACAGAAGCCATCTCGCTCTTGAACAGCGAATGGAAACAGCGGCCTGGGGTTTCCGGCGCCCAGAGACGAAATGTTTAGAGGGGAGGCGGTGGCGAGAAAGAGAGAGAGAGAGAGAGAGAGAGAGCGTGCGCGCTTCGAGGTTGCGGTTTGAGACGGGGCTCGGCTTATCGGAAAACCGTTGGGCGGAAACTTGAGCCGGAGCGAAACTTGCCGCCTGGAGTGGAAAAGAGAGGGCGGGCGGGTATCTGTCTCGATCGCCTGAACGTCATGGAGGAACCGGAGTCCGACTGAAACGGGAATTCCGGGATAGCTGAGGGACCTCCAAACACCCCGCTCCCCAAGCCCCGCAGAGTTGTCATGGAGTCACGCAGCTCGGAAACAGACCCTTCGGCCCAACCCGTTTCTGCCCACCAGGTATCCTGAATTAATCCAGTCCCACGCCTGTCCTACCCCCTGGCCCGTATTCCTTTCCTCCCCATGGATATATCCAAATGCTGGGGGAGAATGTGGGTCCCATGTGTTTTGGGATATGGGTCTGTTTTACAGACTGCGTTTTGGGGTGTGGGTCTTTTTTAAAGGTCGTGTTTTGGGGTGACTTTTCAATGTTCTAGCTGTACCCCATCCCCCACTTCCGTTCCACACACCCTCTGTGTGTTTAAAAAAAGATAGTTAACCTTTTTAAATCTCTCTCGTTTCACCAGGTGCCCTCGCTCTTGAATTCCCCCCCACCCCAGGGGGAAAAGACCTTG
>NW_025178913.1:0-2232 GCF_004010195.1 Chiloscyllium plagiosum | reverse complement strand
ATTCTTCTTGAAAATATGAAGATGTGTGCGGTTAAAGGAAATACTTTTGATCCAGTTTCCATTGATTTTAACAAAACTTTGGCCAGGTCTCACTTGAACGACTGTTTGCGAAAGTGAAAACACGTGAAATTGAGGGAAAATTGTTAAGATGGATCAGAAACAGGTTTCGTAATAAAACACAAAGAATAGTGACAGATGGCTGTTGGAAAGAGAACCCGTGCTCAGTGGTGTTTGTGGACACTTTAGTCTGTATCCGTTCCAGTCTTCTCCCGAGGGTATGGAGTGTTCAACATTATTCTTTTATATCAGTAGATCCCGACAGTTAGTCAATTCCACATGAAGATGAAATTTTATAATGCAGAACTCACTGACTTAAACACAAAAGTTGCACACTGTGCACTCAGAGACAGTGCCATCACGCTTCCAGACCATGTTTTGTTTCTGTAATGTATAACACAAGACAATAATCAAACTTTATCACTTCCACGTGAAGGAATTAGACCTCAGAATCTCCATTTTCACTGTCTCCCATCAACATTCACAGGAGCAGTATTTCACAGATTATCAGAGTTTCCAAATAAGACCAGAGAAAATTAAAGATTCAACATTCATCTTTCCTGAACGCTAGTCATTTTGAAACTAAAAGCAAAAGGAGAAAATGGAGTTAGAGACAGAGTAAAGCTCTCACGACAATGTTTGCATAAAACGCTTCCCAGCTAGGAATAGCGCAAGAAGGTTGATCGATGATGCTGCAGACAAATATTTGAAGGAAAGCAATACTCCGATAAGAGACGCAAATGTCAAAATCAGTCTATACTGTCTCTACTACGCACCCCAAAGGCAGAAACACACGCACATCCAGGGATTTATCAAGCTGTGGAGGGACAATAGCAGGGATGTCAGTGATGTGTCTGGATGGACAGCAAAAAATAGAGAGAGATCAGTGGTGTTTACATTGTTGGAAGCACATCTTGTTCACTGATTCTCCTTCCCTCAGGAAAGGCAGCATATTATCCTTACTTGGTCCTGTATGTGACATCAGATTCTGGGAAATGGAGGATGGAGAATAAATTCTGACCCCGACAGCAATGTACACATTCAGTGTGTGAAAAGATATGCATTTCAATCAGTGAGTCAAATGCCCTTCTTTAAAGCAATCAGCTTCAATCCAAGTGTACAGAAGATAATCTCTGAGACATATTTCCACATTTGGAACATCGGCTGAAATAATTTGTGATCTCGGGATGGGACTTGTGGTGTTTAAGTGGTCAGCATTAATGCTGGCTGATTCCAAATTCTGTTATCCCTGTTGCATCACGACGTACTGAGACGCAATGCGCCTTCATAATTGGAATTAAACTCATTAATGTAATTAGTTAGTTAATTGACAGATATTTGATATATGGCAACACCGCTGAGCAATGCTGCAAACTCTATCGCCCCCAAGAGCTTCCGCAAAGTAAAAGGGAGCCTCCCTGGGATCACGTCCCTCCTTTCCTACATCACTTTAGTACAATTGAGCTAATGCTGCGAAACCTAATTTGTTGTACAAATACATTTATTTATGCAGCAAGATTGTCAAGTTTCAGAGCGAAGATCAATAACACAGTAAAATACCTGATTACAGGAATTGCTTGCATTAAAAGGAAAATAAAATTCCTTAGTGAAGCCCACAGGAGAGACCCACTGTTTCCAGAGCATGGAATGAATCAGTTTTACTCACTTTTGAGATGTGGGCATCACTGGCTGGGTGAATGTTTATTATCTGCCGGGAGTTGATGCTGAGAAGGTGGCAGTGAGCTACGTTCTTGAACTGTTGTCCATGTGATTGAAGTAGAGCAGCAACTTTGTTAGTGAGGGCATTTCAGGATTTTTAATTGCACTAAATTTCCAAGTCATGATGGTGAATGGCTAGAATGGGAACTGGTAGTGGGTGGCGTTTTCATATATCTGTTGCCCTTGACATACTAGTTGCAAGTGGTCGTAGGTTTGGAAGATGCTGTTTAATGATTTTTGGTGAATTTCAGTAATGCATCTTGTCCATGCTACACACTACTCCTGCTGAGAATCAGTGATGGAAGTTGTGGATGTAGTGCCAGTGAAGCGAGCTGTTTTGTCCAGTATGGTACTCGGTTGATTGAGTGTTGTTGCAGGTGCACCCATCCAGGCAGTTTGGCTGTATGCCATCACACTTCTGAAAGAAAATTCTTAATCCAGTGCAGCGAGAGTGTC
>NW_025178912.1:0-2232 GCF_004010195.1 Chiloscyllium plagiosum | reverse complement strand
CTGTTCCCGGAATTCCGGCCGTGCTCTGTCCGGTGCCCTGCCTGTTCCCGGTATTCCAGCCATGCTCTGACCAGTGCCCTGCCTGTTCCCGGAATTCCAGCCGTGCTCTGACCCGGGAGCCTGCCTGTTCCCGGAATTCCGGCCCTGCTCTGACCCGGGGCCCTGTCTGTTCCCGGTAATCCGGCCGTGCTCTGACCCGGTGCCCTGCCTGTTCCCGGTATTCCGGCCATGCTCTGACCAGTGCCCTGTCTGTTCCCGGTATTTCGGCTGGACCCTGACCCGGTTCCCTGCCTGATCCCGGTATTCCGGCCGTGCTCTGACCCGGGGCCCTGCCTGTTCCCGGCATTCCGGCCGTGCTCTGACCCGGGGTCCTGCCTTTTCCCGGTATTCCGATCGTGCTCTGACCCGGGGCCCGGCCTGTTCCCGGTATTCCGGCCCTGCTCTGACCCGGGGCCCGGCCTGTTCCCGGTATTCCGGCTGTGCTCTGACCCGGGGCCCTGCCTGTTCCCGGTATTCCGGCCGAACTCTGACCAGTGCCCTGCATTTTCCCGGTATTCCGGCCGTGCTCTGACCCGTGGCCATGCCTGTTCCCGGTATTCCGGCCGTACGCTGACCCGGGGCCCTGCCTGTTCCCGGTATTCTGGCCGTGCTCTGACCTGGTGCCCTGTCTGTTCCCGGTATTCCGGCCGTGCTCTGACCAGTGCCCTGCCTGTTCCCGGTATTCCGGCCATGCTCTGACCCGGGGCCCTGCCTGTTCCCGGTATTCCGGCCGTGCTCTGACCTGGTGACCTGCCTGTTCCCGGTATTCCGGCCGTGTTCTGACTAGGGGCCCTGCCTGTTCCCGGTATTCCGGCCGTGCTCTGACCTGGTGCCCTGCCTGTTCCCGGTATTCCGGCTGTGCTCTGACCCGGTGCCCTGCCTGTTCCCGGTATTCCGGCCGTGCTCTGACCCGGGGCCCTGCCTGTTCCCGGTATTCCGGCCGTGCTCTGACCCGGTGCCCTGCCTGTTCCCGGTATTCCGGCCGTGCTCTGACCCGGTGCCCTGCCTGTTCCCGGTATTCCGGCCGTGCTCTGACCCAGTGCCCTGCCTGTTCCCGGTATTCCGGCCGTGTTCTGACTAGGGGCCCTGCCTGTTCCCGGTATTCCGGCTGTGCTCTGACCCGGGGCCCTGCCTGTTCCCGGTATTCCGGCCGAGCTCTGACCCGGGGCCCTGCCTGTTCCCAGTATTCCGGCCGTGTTCTGACTAGGGGCCCTGCCTGATCCCGGTATTCCGGCCGTGTTCTGACTAGGTGCCCTGTCTGATCCCGGTATTCCGGCTGTGCTCTGACCCGGTGCCCTGCCTGTTCCCGGTATTCCGGCCGTGCTCTGACCCGGTGCCCTGCCTGTTCCCGGTATTCCGGCCGTGCTCTGACCCAGTGCCCTGCCTGTTCCCGGTATTCCGGCCGTGCTCTGACCCAGTGCCCTGCCTGTTCCCGGTATTCCGGCCATGCTCTGACCCGGGGCCCTGCCTGTTCCCGGTATTCCGGCTGACCTCTGACCCGGTGCCCTGCCTGTTCCCGGTATTCCGGCCGTGCTCTGACCCGGTGCCCTGCCTGTACCCGGTATTCCGGCCCTGCTCTGACCCGGTGCCCGGCCTGTTCCCGGTATTCCGGCTGTGCTCTGACCCAGGGCCCTGCCTGTTCCCGGTATTCCGGCCGTGCTCTGACCAGGGGCCCTGCCTGTTCCCGGTATTCTGACCGTGCTCTGACCCAGGGCCCTGCCTGTTCCCGGTATTCCGGCCGTGCTCTGACCCGGGGCCCTGCCTGTTCCCGGTATTCCGGCCGTGCTCTGACCCGTGGCCATGCCTGTTCCCGGTATTCCGGCTGTGCTCTGACCCGGGGCCCTGCCTGTTCCCGGTATTCCGACCGTGCTCTGACCCAGGGCCCTGCCTGTTCCCGGTATTCCGGCCGTGCTCTGACCCGGGGCCCTGCCTGTTCCCGGTTTTCCGGCCGTGCTCTGACCAGTGCCCTGCCTGTTCCCGGTATTCCGGCCGTGCTCTGACCAGGGACCCTGTCTGTTCCCGGTATTCCGGCCGTGCTCTGAGCCGGGGCCCTGCCTGTTCCCGGTATTCCGGCCGTGCTCTGACCCGGGGCCCGGCCTGTTCCCGGTATTCCGGCCGTGCTCTGACCCGGGGCCCTGCCTGTTCCCGGTATTCCGTCCATGCTCTGACCAGTGCCCTGCCTGTTCCCGGTAT
>NW_025178911.1:0-2232 GCF_004010195.1 Chiloscyllium plagiosum | reverse complement strand
TACAAAATTATTTCTACTGCCCTGGATTGCACAAGGATTTTTTTTTTGATATGTGTGTCATACATGCCGAATTGTAGGTAAGCTACAGGCAGGACTAAACCCAGAACCTTTTTTGCCAATTATTGCATTTGACGGACCTTTCAGGTGTGTTATGATTAGTTGCGTAGGCCCTTTTCTAAACTAAAAGTGAAAACAAATATTTGCTGACCATAATGAATGTGTCTGTCAGATTACCAGAGGCAATTCCATTACGGAGTGTTCAGGCAAAAAGGAAGGTGGAGGGGTTAGTAGCTTTCCTTTCTCAGTATGGGCTAACCAGAGAGTTTACATCAGTCCAAGGGAGTCATTTTACCAATCGGCTGTTTAAGTAAATCATGGATAACTTAGATATTCAGCACTTCAAATCAAGTGCGTCCCATCCAGAATCCCAGACAGCCTTGGAAAGTTAGGATCAAACACTGAAGACCATGTTAACAGTGTAGTATAAGGATTGGCCAAATGCTTGGGATGAAGGTGTTCCAGTAAAATGTTTGCCATTAGAGATGCCCGATCGAATCTGCTTAGTTTACTCCCTTTGAGTTAATATTCGGGCATGAAGTGAGAGGTATTTTGGAATTAATTAAAGAGAAATTAACAGGACTGACGTCGGAGATCTTCGAGGAGATCACACGCTTGGATTATGTATCTGAGGTGAGGGAGAGATTAAATTGAGTATGTGAGTTAGCTAAACAGCACCTGAAGAGGGCACAGCATACAATAAAGCAAGTGGCAGGTAAAAAGTATGAAATTTGATGTATTTTTTCCCCATGGGGATGCCACCAGTGGTAGGAACTCCCTTCAAAGCCAGGCTTAGTGTTCAATTCCAAAGGGAGAAAAAGTAGAGTCGGTTAAACTATCTGGTAAAGATGCTGGATATAAAAAAGAGGTAGCAGGTATGTCATTTGGACATGTTGTGATATTACTAATATGGAGATAGGGAATTGGGGAAAAAGATGTTAGCTACTGCCCCGCAGAGTGAGGAACCAAATACTGATGTCATGGAGTTTGATGTCCCTCAAAATACTTTAAATAATAAGGAAGTCCTTGAGGAATGGGATAGGATATCGAGGTGTCTTTTGCAGGAGCAATGAACCCAGTTGATTGTTCATTGCAGCATTATGAGGACATTTGCAGAACCATGATGGGAGGACTTAACGCTTTAGTGTATGGATTGGAAGTAGAGAATGCTGTTCTGATAAACAACACTCCTGCAGGCTTAATCCTCACAAAGCCACCGAGGCCCAGAAGGAAGTGGATGTGATGCTCAATGAAGATATCATTGAACCAAGTCAGAGCAAGTGGAGTACGTTGATTCTGTTCGTTACCAAACCTGATGGAGCTCAGTGATTTTCTGTGGGCTATAGAAGGTCAACGCTGAAACAAAATCAGACTTCTATCCAATACCAAGATTCAAAGACTACATATGTAAATTTTGGCAAGCAACACACATCACAAAGTTGGACTTACTGCATGGTTGAAAAATGTGTTGCTGGGAAAGCGCAGCAGGTCAGGCAGCATCAAAGGAGCAGGAGAATCGACGTTTCGGGAATAAGCCCTTCTTCAGGAAGCTTACTGCATGGTTCCTGGCAGGCAACTTTATCAGAGAAAGTGAAAAAAAGGTTCCGCGTTTGTAACTTTAAATGGGCGACATCAATTCGAAATGATGCTCTTTGGAATGAATAATGCACCAGCCACATGCCAAAGACTAATGAACAGAGTTGTGGTCAGATTAACAAATTGCGCAGTTTATCTGTTAGATGTAGTGATCTTTAGCATGTCATGGAAAGATCACATGTTACAGTTGGCAGAGCTCGCTGAACGAATGCAAGAAGGAAAACTGATAATAAACGGAAATAAAACAGAATTTGCGAAGACAGAGGTGACGTTCTTGGGACATAACATTGGACATGGAAGGTTGATGAAGTGCTTTCAGCAATTTCGACAACCATCTTCGATTAAAGAGGAGCTTCAATTTTTGGGACTGAGTGGATTCCATTGGAAGTTTGTTCCAAACTTCACTAGAGTCGTGGAAATACTGATGGATTTACTGAAAAAGGACACAAAATTTTGTTGTTTAGAACAATTCCAGCAGGCATTTGAGAATTGAAAAGCAGTATTAACTACCGCACCAGTTTTAGCTAAACCAAATATTTTGAAAATCTTCAAAGTTGCGATTGTTGCTAGCGATAGAGG
>NW_025178910.1:0-2231 GCF_004010195.1 Chiloscyllium plagiosum | reverse complement strand
ACTGGGACACAGGAAATGGAGGCAGTCATTCAAACGCTCGAGTCTGGGACACAGGTACAGGAGGGAGTCACTCAACTGCTCCAGACTGGGACACAGGAAAAGGAGGCAGTCATTCAACTGCACGAGTCTGGGACACAGGAACTGGAGGGAGTCACTCAACTGCTCGAGACTGGGACACAGGGACAGGAGGGAGTCATTCAACTGCTCGCGACTGGGACACAGGAATTTGAGGCAGTCATTCATCTGCTCGAGACTGGGACACAGGAACAGGAGGGAGTCAGTCAACTGCTCGAGACTGGGTCACAGGAACAGGAGGGAGTCACTCAACCGCTCGGTAATGGGCCACAAGAACAGGAGGGAGTCAGTCAACTGCTCGAGACTGGGACACAGGAACAGGGGGGAGTCACTCAACCGCTCGAATCTGGGACAGAGGTCCAGGAGGGAGTCACTCAACTGCTCGAGACTGGGACAATGGAACAGGAGGGAGTCAGTCAACTGCTCGACACTGGCACACAGGGACAGGAGGAAGTCAGTCAACTGCTCGAGATTGGGACACAGGAACAGGAGGCCGTCACTCAAACGCTCGAGTCTGGGACACAGGTACAGGAGGGAGTCACTCAACTGCTCGAGACTGGGACACAGGAACAGGAGGGAGTCACTCAGTTGCTCGAGTCTGGGACACAGGAACAGGAGGCAGTCATTCCACTGCACGAGACTGGAACACAGGAACAGGAGGCAGTCACTCAACTGCTCGAGACTCGGAAACAGGAACAGGAGGGAGTCACTCCACTGCACGAGACTGGGCCACAGGAACAGGAGGGAGTCAGTCAACTGCTCGAGACTGGGACACAGGAACAGGAGGGAGTCACTCAACCGCTCGAATCTGGGACAAAGGTCCAGGAGGGAGTCACTCAACTGCTCAAGCCTGGGACACAGGAACAGGAGGGAGTCACTCAATTGCTCGAGACTGTGACACAGGAACAGGAGGGAGTCACTCAATTGCTCGAGAGTGGGTCACAAGAACATGAGGCAGTCATGCCACTGCCCGAAATTGGGAGACGGGAACAGGAGGCAGTCATTCAACTGGTCGAGACTGTAACACAACGACAGAATGGAGTCATTCAACTGCTCGAGACTGGCACACAGGAACAGAAGGCAGTCACTCAACTGCTTGAGACTGGGAAACAGGAACAGGAGGGCGTCACGCAAATTCTCGAGACTGGGACACAGGAACAGGAGGGAGTCACTCAAATGCTTGAGACTGGGAAACAGGAACAGGAGGGAATCAGTCAACCGCTCGAGACTGGGACCGACGAACAGGAGGGAGTCAATCAACTGCTCGAGACTCGTTCACAGGAACAGGAGGCAGTCAGTCAACTGTTCGTGACTGGGACACAGGGACAGTAGGGAGTCAGTCAACTGCTCGAGTCTGTGACACAGGTACAGAAGGGGGTCACTCAACTGCTCGAGACTGGGACACAGGAACAGGAGGGAGTCGGTCAACTGTTCGAGACTTGGACAAAGGGACAGGAGGGAGTCAGTCAACTGCTCGTGATTGGGACACAGGAACAGGAGGCAGTCACTCAATTGCTCGAGACTGGGACACAGGAACTGGAGGCAGTCACTCAACAGCTCGAGTCTGGGACACAGGTACAGGAGGTTGATTCCTGAAGAAGGGATTATGCCCGAAACGTCGATTCTCCTGTTCCCTGGATGCTGCCTGACCTGCTGCGCTTTTCCAGCAACACATTTCCAGCTCCGATCTCCAGCATCTGCAGACCTCACTTTCTCCTCAGGAGGTAATCACTCAACTGCTCGAGACTGGGACACAGGAACAGAAGGCAGTCATTCAACTGCTCGAGACTGGGTCACAGGAACAGGAGGGAGTCACTCAATTGCTCGAGACTGGGACACAGGAACAGGAGGCAGTCATTCAACTGTTCGAGACTGGGTCACAGGGACAGGAGGGAGTCACTCAATTGCTCGAGACTGGGACACAGGAACAGGAGGGAGTCATTCAACTGCTCGAGACTGGGAAACAGGAACCGGAGGGAGTCACTTAACTGCTCGAGATGAGGACACAGGAACAGGAGGGAGTCAGTCAACTGCTCGAGACTGGGACATAGGGACAGGAGGGAGTCAGTCAAATGCTCGAGACTGTGACACAGGAACAGGAGGGAGTCACTCAATTGCTCGAGGTCTGGGACACAGATACAGGAGGGAGTCACTCA
>NW_025178909.1:0-2231 GCF_004010195.1 Chiloscyllium plagiosum | reverse complement strand
TGGCAACAATATCACTGTGTGATTAAACATGTTCGTCAGATATGAGTATATTTTCAATTGCCTCTGTCTGTCTCAGAGCTCAGTGATGTGTGATGTGACTGTCAGTGTCTGTGTGATGCTCGGTATGTAGGCCATGCCTCTGAGAGACTGTCCGATTGTTTCAAACAGCACATCCCTTCAGCTGTTTACAATAAATAGGTCACTGCCTGGACCCAACCAGTCAGAGCTCACAAAACCCAAAGTACAGTGTCCAGAATTGGCCAGGTCTGGACAATATTTTTGATGCCTGTCCCTTGTTGCCCTTGAGAAGGTGGGCGTGAGCTGTCACATTGACCCGCTGCAACCCATATTCTGTAGGTAGACTTACAATACCATTAGGGAAGAATTTGAAGCAGTGACACTGAAAGAACGGCAATATGCTTCCCAATCAGCTAAATGGCTTGAATTGGAACGCGAACATGGTGGTCCCATGTATCTGCTTCCTTTGTCCTTCTTAATGGTCGGGGGTTCAGAGGTACGTTGTAAGGAGCCTTGGGAAATTTCTGCAGACCACCGTGTAAATGGCAGACATTGCTGCTTCTGAGTGTCAGTGGATGAGGGGTGAAGCTGCACTCACACAGGCAAATGGAGGTATTTAATCACACACACATTCAACATGAGTCTTTTTGATGGGGGACAGATTTTCCGAAATTTTGAGGTGAGTCATTCCCGTAGGATTTCTTGCCCCTGACATATTCTTGTCGCCAATGAATTAATATGTGTCAAAGTGTGGCGCTGGAAAAGCACAACAGGTCAGGCAGCACCTGAGGTACAGGAGAGTCGACGTTTTAGCATAAGCCCTTCACAGGACTGGGTAATGAAATTATATGGTCTGCCCAGTTCTGGTTAATGGTAATCCCCGGGATATTGCTAGATGGGTGGTTAGTGATGGTGGTGGCATTGAACATTAAATGATATGGTACACTTTTCTATTGTCAGAGGTAATCGTTGTCTGGCATGTGTGTAATGGAAATGGGACTTGACACTGTTAAGCACACACCTGCAAAATTCCAGGACCTGTTGCATTTGGACAAGGACTGCTCCAGTATCTGAGTAAATCACGAATGGTGTTGAACATTGCCCAATCATTGGCAAACATCCCCAGTTGTGACTTCACTTGAGTAGGAGTGCTTATTTATGAAGCAGCTGAAAATTATTGGGCCTAGGGCAGAGAGAACTCTTACAGCTTACTGATGCTGTCCCTCTCTCTGAGCTAGGAAGCTTGCTTCTCGTTCCACCTGCTCCAGAGGTGTCTAACAACATATCTGAACAGAATAATGTTGCAGTATCTTCCTGAAGGAGCTGAGCGAGGACTTGGTTAGCTCAATCAGTTGGATGGCTAGTTTGTAATGCAGATTAATGCCAACAATGTGGGTTCAGTTCCAGCACTGAATGAGGTGACTGAAAATGGCTGTCTTACTAACCCTCTCACTTGCTTGAGGCATGATGACTGTTCAGTTAAACTGCTGCTAGTCGCATCTATCTAACAAGAGAACAATCCTATCATTCTGTTGGTGTATGGTGCCTTGCCTTTCCATTTCTGGTCTACAGGTTTACTCGGAAACCCCTCCCCTGGGGACCTGCGGTGGAGCTGAGATGGCTGCTCCCCACCAACCCCAGCCACCTTCCTTTGTACCAGGTATAACTTCAGCCAGTGCAGGTGATTCCTATTTGCTCCAATTTTGCTGTTAATCCAGGATATGACACTTGGTCAAATGCAGTTATGATGATGTTAAGTGCAGTCACTGACACCTCAACTCGAGAATTCAGCTGTGTGTTCTCTTGTTGTACATCGTTAAACCAAGGCTTCAATGTGCCAAAGGGATGAGAGCCCACACTGAGCTTCAGTGAGCAGGTTGGTGTTGAGGCAGTGCTGCTTGATCCCACTATAGATGACATCTTCCATCACTTTATTAATGTTGGGACTTAGAGCAATGGGGCAGTCATTGATTGTCTGATGTTTGTCTATGTGTGTACAGGACACATCCTGATAATTTTCCCACATTGTCAGGTAGGTTCCCGTGCTGTATCCCAGCAGGAAAAGCTTGAATGGAATGTTCTCAGGACCCACAGCCTTTGCATTCCCCATCCCTTCAGCCGTTTGGAGTTACCTCACACAGTGAATAGACTTAGCTGATGACTGCCATCTGGAGAAGACGATAATAGATCATCCCATCGACACTTTGGTCTGA
>NW_025178908.1:0-2231 GCF_004010195.1 Chiloscyllium plagiosum | reverse complement strand
CCCCCCCCCACCCCGCTGATGACGCAGATAAGTAGGAAAGTGACGAGTCCGTAAAAAGCCTCCTAAGGGTTGTGCATCAGCAAAAACATGGCAAATGGAGAACAAGTGTGAAATTGTCCATTTTTACAGAATAAAGAAGACTGCTATTATCTAAGTGGTGAAAGGTTGCAGAGTTCTGGGATTTGAAGCGATAAGTGTTCGAGTTGTACAAGATGATTAGGGGTTTAGATAGGGTCGACAGTGAGAATCTTTTTCCACGTATGGAGTCAGCTATTACAAGGGGGCATAGCTTTAAATTAAGGGGGGGTAGGTATAGGACAGATGTTAGGGGTAGATTCTTTACTCAGCGAGTCGTGAGTTCATGGAATGCCCTGCCAGTAGCAGTGTTGGACTCTCCCTCATTATGGGCATTTAAGCGGGCATTGGATAGGCATATGGAGGATAGTGGGCTAGTGTAGGTTAGGTGGGCTTGGATCGGCGCAACATCGAGGGCCGAAGGGCCTGTACAGCGCTGTATTCTTCTATGTTCTATATGTTCTAAGTGTCCTAGTGCATGAATCACCAAGTTTGTGTGCAGGTCCAGCATAAAATCAGGAAAGCTAATAGAATGTTATGACTTTTTGTGAGTGGAATTGAATGCAAGGATAGATTATACTTAACACAGGGCATTGACAAGACTGTATCTGGAGTACTGTGTACAGTACTGGTCACCATACTTATTGAAGAATATTAATGTGTTAGCTTCAGTTCAGAGAAAGCTTGAGACTAATACCTGAAATAAGTGATTGCCTTATGAAGAAAGGCTCGGCCCGCATCCTAGCAAATTTACAATTAGAGATGACTTAATTGAAACCGAGAAGATCCTGGAGGTCTTGAGGTGGATGTTGAAAGAATGTTTCTTCTTGTGGGAGACTAGGGAGCATAGTTTAAAACAAAAGAGGAAATGTTCTTTTTTCTGAGGGTTGAGTGTCTTTGGAATTCTCTTCCTTTAAAAGGCAGCAGAAATAGCATGTTTAAATATTTTTGAGGTAGATAGATTGTGTTGATTACCAATGGGAAAGGTATTGGCCTAGTGCTATTAATGCCAGACCGTTCATGGGAAACCCAGCTAATGTTCTATGATTCAGGTTCAAATCTCATCATGATAGATATTTTTAAAGATGATAAAATCTGAATTCTATCTAAAAAATCTGTTGATAACCATGAAACCATTTGGTTCACTAATAACCTCTGGTTGACTAAAGTCAGGAAAGGAAATCCACTGTCCTTACCTGGTCTTGCCTGACTCCAGAGCCACAGCAGAATGGTTGACTTGCAAATGCCATCTGGGCACTCAGGGATGGGCAGTGAATGCTGGCCTAGCTGGTGACACCCACATCCTGTGAATTCATTTTTAAAAGATTGTCGGGATTATGCAGGATTGACTGATTTTAAAATCAGGATGCTGCCTGACCTGCTGTACTTTTCCAGCACCACTCTAATCCTGATTTAAAATCAGATCAGCCATCTTTTACTGAAAGGCTGAGCAGGCTTGAAGTTCGTTATTGGTCTTTTGTTTATTCATATATGCTATGATATACCACCACATCCAAATAAACTACACCATTCTATACCTCAGCTATTACTTAATTTCTAAGCCTCTGGATTGTCACTGGGGTGTTCCTTAATTCAAATTGGATCACCTGACAACAGATATTTCTTAGGCCCTTTATGTCAATGGCATTTGCCAGTACCTCTTTAATATGTCAACCTTAGAAAGAAATGAGACACTACCAATTCTATCAATACTGTATGTGAACCATCGAATTGGATATGAATCTGTCAGTATACCATATACAGAATCCAGTTGTTGTACCTGGTTTAGGAGCGCACACTATCAATGAACTCCACCTGCTTTGTCGAGATTGAATCAAGTGGTTTTTCAGCTTGTATTGAATGTCTGTTTCCATCTGAGCTTGTTTTTGTGGGCTCAACTGAGAAGTACCTGATGAGCTGTTTTCAATCCTGACTCCTGCCTAGCTAACATAGTGCATCCAGATGTATTTCTACAGATTACCTTATGCTTTCTAAATTGTCTCATAAGATCCTCAGGTTGTCTGTCCTCTAAATATGAAACCACTGTTCCAGTATTTCTCTGTTAACTAATTGAATATTAGGAGATTCACCTTTGAGGATTTTACTTCACACTCATTATCACTATCATCCACTTTTTTTTAACATATGCTCTTTTT
>NW_025178907.1:0-2231 GCF_004010195.1 Chiloscyllium plagiosum | reverse complement strand
AGTGCCAGAGAATGTCACATTCTGTCTCAGAGAAAGTCAGAGAGATTCAATATGTGTCTCAGAGAGTGTCACAATGCGTCTCAGAGAGGATCAGATAGGATCAGAGAGTGTCACAGTGTGTCTCAGAGAGTCAGAGAGTGTCACAGTGTGTCTCAGAGAATGTCACAATGCGTCTCAGAGAGGGTCAGATAGGATCAGAGGGTGTCACAGTGTGTTTAAGAGAGTGTTAGATAGGAACAGTGCATGTCATAGTGTGTCTAAGAGAGTGTCAGAGTGTCACAGCATGTCACAGTCTGTCAGAGAGTGCCACAGTGTACCTCAGAGAGTGTCCGATAGGAACAGAGATTTTCACAGTGTGTGTCAGAGACACAGAGAGAGTCAGAAATTGTCACAGTTTGTCTCAGAGAGTTTCAAAGCGTGTCTCAAAGAGTGTCAGTGAGTGTCACTGTGTATCTCAGAGATTCGGAGAGTGTCGGAAATTGTCACAGTCTGTCTCAGAACGTGTCACAGTGTGTCAGAGTGTCACAGTTTGTCTAAGTAAATGTCCGAGAGAGTCGGAGAGTGTGACAGTCTCTCAGAGAGTGTCAGAGTGAGTCAGAGAGTGTCATAGTGTGTCATACTGTGCCCCAGAGAGTGTCAGAGAGAGTCAGACTGTATCACAGTGTGTCTCAGAGTGTGTCACAGTCTGTCTCAGGGAGTGTCATAGCGGGTCACAGTCTGTCAGAGAAAGTTTTAGTATATTTCAGAGTGAGTCAGAGGAAGTCAGAAAGTGTCACAGTCTCTCTTTGAGAGTGTCACAGTGTGTCACAGTCTATCAGAGAGTGTCACAGAGTGTCCCAGATAGGATAAGAGAGTGTCACAGTGTGTCTCAGAGAGTGTTCAATAGTATCAGAGAGTGTCACAGTGCATCTCAAATTGTCAGAAGGAGTCAGAGAGTGTCCCAGTGTGTCTCAGAGAGTGTCAGATAGGAACAGAGACTGTAGCAGTGTGTCTCAGAGAGTGTCAGATAGGATCAGAGAGTATCATAGTGCGTCTCAAAGTGTCAGAGAGAGTCAGAAAGTTTCACAGTTTGTCTCAGAGGATGTCAGATAGGAACAGAGAGTGTCACAGTGCGTCTCAAAGTGTCACAGTGTGTCACAGTCAGTCAGAGTCTCACATAGTGTCTCAGAGAGTGTCACAGTGTTTCCAGAGTGTCAGAGAGACTCACAGTGTCACAGTGTGTCTCAGAGAGTCTCACATAATGTCTCAGAGAGTGTCACAGTGTGTCTCAGAGAGTCTCGCATAGTGTCTCAGAGAGTGTCACAGTGTTTTCCAGAGTGTCAGAGAGACTAACAGTGTCACAGTGTGTCTCAGAGAGTGTCAAAGCATGTCACAGTGTGTCTCAGAGAGTGTAACGTGGTGTCTCAGAGAGTATCACAGTGTGTCACAGTCTGTCAGAGAGTGTCACAGTGCTTTTCAGAGAGTGTCAGAGAGCGTCGCAGTGTGTCTCAGTGTGTTTTGGGTAGGATCAGAGAGTGTCACTGTGCATCTCAAAATCTCAGAGAGGATCCCAGTGTGCCTCAGAGAGTGTCAGAGAGTGTCGCAGTGTGTCACATTTTCTCAGAGAGTGTCACAGTGTGTTTCAGAGAGACTCAGAGTGTCACAGGCTGTCACAGTCCGACAGAGAGTGTCACAGTGTTTTTCAGAGAGAGTCCGAGAGTGTCACAGTGTGTCACCGTCTGTAAGAGCATGGCACATTGTGCCTCAGAGAGTGTCACAGAGTGTCTCTATGACACTGTCTGATGCAAAGTATGACACACTGTGACACTCTCTATGAGACTGTGACACACTGTGACACTCTCTGAGAGACTGTGACACACTGTGACACTCTCTGAGTCTCTCTGAGGCACACTGGGACCCCCTCTGACAATTTGAGACGCTCTGTGACACTCTCTGACAGACTGTGACACACTCTGAAACACTCTGACACACACTGTGACACTCTCTGAGTCTCTCTGAGGCACACTGGGACCCTCTCTGACAATTTGAGATGCACTGTGACACTCTCTGACAGACTGTGACACTCTCTGACAGACTGTGACACACTGGGACACTCTCTGATAATTTGAGACGCATTGTGACACTCTCTGATCCTATCCGACACTCTCTGACAGACTGTGACACACTCTGACACTATCTGTGACACACTGGGACCCTATCTGACAATTTGAGATGCACTGTGACACTCTCTG